>NW_027315723.1:0-75000 GCF_026437365.1 Eucyclogobius newberryi
TGTAACTGTATTACATGATGTGTAACTGTATTACATGATGTGTGTAACTGTATTACATGATGTGTAACTGTATTACATGATGTGTAACTGTATTACATGATGTGTAACTGTATTACATGACGTGTGTAACTGTATTACATGATGTGTGTAACTGTATTACATGACGTGTGTAACTGTATTACATTATGTGTGTAACTGTATTACATGATGTGTGTAACTGTATTACATGATGTGTGTAACTGTATTACATGACGTGTGTAACTGTATTACATGACGTGTGTAACTGTATTACATGATGTGTAACTGTATTACATGATGTGTAACTGTATTACATGATGTGTGTAACTGTATTACATGATGTGTGTAACTGTATTACATGATGTGTAACTGTATTACATGATGTGTGTAACTGTATTACATGACGTGTGTAACTGTATTACATGACGTGTGTAACTGTATTACATGATGTGTGTAACTGTATTACATGATGTGTGTAACTGTATTACATGATGTGTGTAACTGTATTACATGATGTGTGTAACTGTATTACATGATGTGTGTAACTGTATTACATGATGTGTAACTGTATTACATGATGTGTGTAACTGTATTACATGACGTGTGTAACTGTATTACATGATGTGTGTAACTGTATTACATGATGTGTGTAACTGTATTACATGATGTGTAACTGTATTACATGACGTGTGTAACTGTATTACATGACGTGTGTAACTGTATTACATGATGTGTGTAACTGTATTACATGATGTGTGTAACTGTATTACATGATGTGTGTAACTGTATTACATGATGTGTAACTGTATTACATGACGTGTGTAACTGTATTACATGATGTGTAACTGTATTACATGATGTTGTAACTGTATTACATGATGTGTGTAACTGTATTACATGACGTGTGTAACTGTATTACATGATGTGTAACTGTATTACATGATGTGTGTAACTGTATTACATGATGTGTGTAACTGTATTACATGACGTGTGTAACTGTATTACATGATGTGTGTAACTGTATTACATGATGTGTAACTGTATTACATGATGTGTGTAACTGTATTACATGATGTGTGTAACTGTATTACATGATGTGTGTAACTGTATTACATGATGTGTGTAACTGTATTACATGATGTGTAACTGTATTACATGACGTGTGTAACTGTATTACATGATGTGTGTAACTGTATTACATGATGTGTGTAACTGTATTACATGATGTGTGTAACTGTATTACATGACGTGTGTAACTGTATTACATGACGTGTGTAACTGTATTACATGACGTGTGTAACTGTATTACATGATGTGTGTAACTGTATTACATGATGTGTGTAACTGTATTACATGATGTGTAACTGTATTACATGATGTGTGTAACTGTATTACATGATGTGTGTAACTGTATTACATGATGTGTAACTGTATTACATGAGTGTGTAACTGTATTACATGAGTGTGTAACTGTATTACATGATGTGTGTAACTGTATTACATGATGTGTAACTGTATTACATGATGTGTGTAACTGTATTACATGATGTGTGTAACTGTATTACATGATGTGTGTAACTGTATTACATGATGTGTGTAACTGTATTACATGATGTGTAACTGTATTACATGATGTGTGTAACTGTATTACATGACGTGTAACTGTATTACATGATGTGTGTAACTGTATTACATGATGTGTAACTGTATTACATGATGTGTGTAACTGTATTACATGACGTGTGTAACTGTATTACATGATGTGTGTAACTGTATTACATGATGTGTGTAACTGTATTACATGATGTGTGTAACTGTATTACATGATGTGTAACTGTATTACTGATGTGTAACTGTATTACATGATGTGTAACTGTATTACATGACTGTGTGTAACTGTATTACATGATGTGTGTAACTGTATTACATGATGTGTAACTGTATTACATGATGTGTGTAACTGTATTATATGATGTGTGTAACTGTATTACATGATGTGTGTAACTGTATTACATGATGTGTGTAACTGTATTACATGATGTGTGTAACTGTATTACATGATGTGTAACTGTATTACATGATGTGTGTAACTGTATTACATGATGTGTGTAACTGTATTACATGATGTGTAACTGTGTTACATGATGTGTAACTGTATTACATGACGTGTGTAACTGTATTACATGATGTGTAACTGTATTACATGATGTGTGTAACTGTATTACATGATGTGTAACTGTATTACATGATGTGTGTAACTGTATTACATGACGTGTGTAACTGTATTACATGACGTGTGTAACTGTATTACATGACGTGTGTAACTGTATTACATGATGTGTGTAACTGTATTACATGATGTGTGTAACTGTATTATATGATGTGTAACTGTATTACATGATGTGTAACTGTATTACATGATGTGTAACTGTATTACATGATGTGTAACTGTATTACATGATGTGTGTAACTGTATTACATGATGTGTAACTGTATTACATGATGTGTGTAACTGTATTACATGACGTGTGTAACTGTATTACATGACGTGTGTAACTGTATTACATGACGTGTGTAACTGTATTACATGATGTGTGTAACTGTATTACATGATGTGTAACTGTATTACATGATGTGTGTAACTGTATTACATGATGTGTGTAACTGTATTACATGATGTGTAACTGTATTACATGATGTGTAACTGTATTACATGATGTGTGTAACTGTATTACATGATGTGTAACTGTATTACATGATGTGTGTAACTGTATTACATGACGTGTGTAACTGTATTACATGATGTGTGTAACTGTATTACATGATGTGTAACTGTATTACATGATGTGTGTAACTGTATTACATGATGTGTGTAACTGTATTACATGATGTGTGTAACTGTATTATATGATGTGTGTAACTGTATTACATGATGTGTAACTGTATTACATGTGTGTAACTGTATTACATGACGTGTGTAACTGTATTACATGACGTGTGTAACTGTATTACATGATGTGTGTAACTGTATTACATGATGTGTGTAACTGTATTACATGATGTGTGTAACTGTATTACATGATGTGTGTAACTGTATTACATGATGTGTAACTGTATTACATGATGTGTGTAACTGTATTACATGATGTGTGTAACTGTATTACATGATGTGTAACTGTATTACATGATGTGTGTAACTGTATTACATGACGTGTGTAACTGTATTACATGACGTGTGTAACTGTATTACATGATGTGTAACTGTATTACATGATGTGTGTAACTGTATTACATGATGTGTGTAACTGTATTACATGATGTGTGTAACTGTATTATATGACGTGTGTAACTGTATTACATGATGTGTGTAACTGTATTACATGATGTGTAACTGTATTACATGATGTGTGTAACTGTATTACATGACGTGTGTAACTGTATTACATGATGTGTGTAACTGTATTACATGATGTGTAACTGTATTACATGATGTGTGTAACTGTATTACATGATGTGTGTAACTGTGTTACATGATGTGTGTAACTGTATTACATGACGTGTGTAACTGTATTACATGATGTGTAACTGTATTACATGACGTGTGTAACTGTATTACATGATGTGTAACTGTATTACATGACGTGTGTAACTGTATTACATGATGTGTGTAACTGTATTACATGACGTGTGTAACTGTATTACATGATGTGTAACTGTATTACATGACGTGTGTAACTGTATTACATGATGTGTAACTGTATTACATGACGTGTGTAACTGTATTACATGATGTGTGTAACTGTATTACATGATGTGTGTAACTGTATTACATGACGTGTGTAACTGTATTACATGATGTGTAACTGTATTACATGACGTGTGTAACTGTATTACATGGTGTGTAACTGTATTACATGATGTGTGTAACTGTATTACATGGTGTGTAACTGTATTACATGATGTGTAACTGTATTACATGATGTGTAACTGTATTACATGATGTGTAACTGTATTACATGACGTGTGTAACTGTATTACATGACGTGTGTAACTGTATTACATGATGTGTGTAACTGTATTACATGATGTGTGTAACTGTATTACATGATGTGTGTAACTGTATTACATGATGTGTGTAACTGTATTACATGATGTGTGTAACTGTATTACATGACGTGTGTAACTGTATTACATGATGTGTGTAACTGTATTACATGATGTGTGTAACTGTATTACATGACGTGTGTAACTGTATTACATGACGTGTGTAACTGTATTACATGACGTGTGTAACTGTATTACATGATGTGTGTAACTGTATTACATGATGTGTGTAACTGTATTACATGATGTGTGTAACTGTATTACATGATGTGTGTAACTGTATTACATGATGTGTAACTGTATTACATGACGTGTGTAACTGTATTACATGATGTGTAACTGTATTACATGATGTGTGTAACTGTATTACATGATGTGTGTAACTGTATTACATGATGTGTAACTGTATTACATGATGTGTGTAACTGTATTATATGATGTGTGTAACTGTATTACATGATGTGTGTAACTGTATTACATGATGTGTGTAACTGTATTACATGACGTGTGTAACTGTATTACATGACGTGTGTAACTGTATTACATGACGTGTGTAACTGTATTACATGACGTGTGTAACTGTATTACATGACGTGTGTAACTGTATTACATGACGTGTGTAACTGTATTACATGACGTGTGTAACTGTATTACATGATGTGTGTAACTGTATTACATGACGTGTGTAACTGTATTACATGATGTGTAACTGTATTACATGATGTGTGTAACTGTATTACATGATGTGTGTAACTGTATTACATGATGTGTGTAACTGTATTACATGATGTGTGTAACTGTATTACATGATGTGTGTAACTGTATTACATGATGTGTAACTGTATTACATGATGTGTGTAACTGTATTACATGACGTGTAACTGTATTACATGATGTGTGTAACTGTATTACATGATGTGTAACTGTATTACATGACGTGTGTAACTGTATTACATGATGTGTGTAACTGTATTACATGATGTGTAACTGTATTACATGATGTGTGTAACTGTATTACATGATGTGTGTAACTGTATTACATGATGTGTAACTGTATTACATGATGTGTGTAACTGTATTACATGATGTGTGTAACTGTATTACATGATGTGTGTAACTGTATTACATGATGTGTAACTGTATTACATGACATGTGTAACTGTATTACATGATGTGTGTAACTGTATTACATGATGTGTAACTGTATTACATGATGTGTGTAACTGTATTACATGATGTGTGTAACTGTATTACATGATGTGTGTAACTGTATTACATGATGTGTGTAACTGTATTACATGATGTGTAACTGTATTACATGACGTGTGTAACTGTATTACATGATGTGTGTAACTGTATTACATGATGTGTAACTGTATTACATGATGTGTGTAACTGTATTACATGATGTGTGTAACTGTATTACATGACGTGTGTAACTGTATTATATGATGTGTGTAACTGTATTACATGATGTGTAACTTTATTACATGATGTGTAACTGTATTACATGATGTGTGTAACTGTATTACATGATGTGTAACTGTATTACATGACGTGTGTAACTGTATTACATGACGTGTGTAACTGTATTACATGATGTGTGTAACTGTATTACATGACGTGTGTAACTGTATTACATGATGTGTAACTGTATTACATGATGTGTGTAACTGTATTACATGATGTGTGTAACTGTATTACATGATGTGTGTAACTGTATTACATGACGTGTGTAACTGTATTACATGATGTGTAACTGTATTACATGACGAGTGTAACTGTATTACATGATGTGTAACTGTATTACATGATGTGTAACTGTATTACATGATGTGTGTAACTGTATTACATGATGTGTAACTGTATTACATGACGTGTGTAACTGTATTACATGACGTGTGTAACTGTATTACATGACGTGTGTAACTGTATTACATGATGTGTGTAACTGTATTATATGATGTGTGTAACTGTATTACATGATGTGTAACTGTATTACATGATGTGTGTAACTGTATTACATGACGTGTGTAACTGTATTACATGACGTGTGTAACTGTATTACATGACGTGTGTAACTGTATTACATGACGTGTGTAACTGTATTACATGATGTGTAACTGTATTACATGATGTGTGTAACTGTATTACATGACGTGTGTAACTGTGTTACATGATGTGTAACTGTATTACATGATGTGTGTAACTGTATTACATGATGTGTGTAACTGTATTACATGATGTGTGTAACTGTATTACATGATGTGTGTAACTGTATTACATGACGTGTGTAACTGTATTACATGATGTGTAACTGTATTACATGATGTGTGTAACTGTATTACATGATGTGTAACTGTATTACATGATGTGTAACTGTATTACATGATGTGTGTAACTGTATTACATGATGTGTAACTGTATTACATGATGTGTAACTGTATTACATGATGTGTAACTGTATTACATGACGTGTGTAACTGTATTACATGATGTGTAACTGTATTACATGACGTGTGTAACTGTATTACATGATGTGTAACTGTATTACATGATGTGTAACTGTATTACATGATGTGTGTAACTGTATTACATGACGTGTGTAACTGTATTACATGATGTGTGTAACTGTATTACATGATGTGTGTAACTGTATTACATGACGTGTGTAACTGTATTACATGATGTGTAACTGTATTACATGATGTGTGTAACTGTGTTACATGATGTGTAACTGTATTACATGACGTGTAACTGTATTACATGACGTGTGTAACTGTATTACATGACGTGTGTAACTGTATTACATGATGTGTAACTGTATTACATGATGTGTGTAACTGTATTACATGATGTGTGTAACTGTATTACATGACGTGTGTAACTGTATTACATGACGTGTGTAACTGTATTACATGATGTGTAACTGTATTACATGACGTGTGTAACTGTATTACATGACGTGTGTAACTGTATTACATGACGTGTGTAACTGTATTACATGATGTGTGTAACTGTATTACATGACGTGTAACTGTATTACATGATGTGTGTAACTGTATTACATGACGTGTAACTGTATCACATGATGTGTAACTGTATTACATGATGTGTGTAACTGTATTACATGACGTGTGTAACTGTATTACATGACGTGTGTAACTGTATTACATGACGTGTGTAACTGTATTACATGATGTGTGTAACTGTATTACATGATGTGTAACTGTATTACATGACGTGTGTAACTGTATTACATGACGTGTGTAACTGTATTACATGATGTGTAACTGTATTACATGATGTGTGTAACTGTATTACATGACGTGTGTAACTGTATTACATGATGTGTGTAACTGTATTACATGACGTGTGTAACTGTATTACATGATGTGTGTAACTGTATTACATGACGTGTGTAACTGTATTACATGATGTGTGTAACTGTATTACATGACGTGTGTAACTGTATTACATGATGTGTGTAACTGTATTACATGATGTGTAACTGTATTACATGACGTGTGTAACTGTATTACATGATGTGTGTAACTGTATTACATGATGTGTAACTGTATTATATGACGTGTGTAACTGTATTACATGATGTGTGTAACTGTATTACATGATGTGTGTAACTGTATTACATGATGTGTGTAACTGTATTACATGACGTGTGTAACTGTATTACATGATGTGTGTAACTGTATTACATGATGTGTAACTGTATTACATGACGTGTGTAACTGTATTACATGATGTGTGTAACTGTATTACATGATGTGTGTAACTGTATTACATGATGTGTGTAACTGTATTACATGACGTGTGTAACTGTATTACATGATGTGTGTAACTGTATTACATGATGTGTGTAACTGTATTACATGACGTGTGTAACTGTATTACATGATGTGTGTAACTGTATTACATGATGTGTGTAACTGTATTACATGATGTGTGTAACTGTATTACATGATGTGTAACTGTATTACATGATGTGTGTAACTGTATTATATGATGTGTGTAACTGTATTACATGATGTGTGTAACTGTATTACATGATGTGTGTAACTGTATTACATGATGTGTGTAACTGTATTACATGACGTGTGTAACTGTATTACATGACGTGTGTAACTGTATTACATGACGTGTGTAACTGTATTACATGACGTGTGTAACTGTATTACATGACGTGTGTAACTGTATTACATGATGTGTGTAACTGTATTACATGACGTGTGTAACTGTATTACATGATGTGTAACTGTATTACATGATGTGTGTAACTGTATTACATGATGTGTGTAACTGTATTACATGATGTGTGTAACTGTATTACATGATGTGTAACTGTATTACATGACGTGTGTAACTGTATTACATGATGTGTGTAACTGTATTACATGATGTGTAACTGTATTACATGATGTGTGTAACTGTATTACATGATGTGTGTAACTGTATTACATGATGTGTAACTGTATTACATGATGTGTGTAACTGTATTACATGATGTGTGTAACTGTATTACATGATGTGTGTAACTGTATTACATGATGTGTAACTGTATTACATGACGTGTGTAACTGTATTACATGATGTGTGTAACTGTATTACATGATGTGTAACTGTATTACATGATGTGTGTAACTGTATTACATGATGTGTGTAACTGTATTACATGATGTGTGTAACTGTATTACATGATGTGTGTAACTGTATTACATGATGTGTAACTGTATTACATGACGTGTGTAACTGTATTACATGATGTGTGTAACTGTATTACATGATGTGTAACTGTATTACATGATGTGTGTAACTGTATTACATGATGTGTGTAACTGTATTACATGACGTGTGTAACTGTATTATATGATGTGTGTAACTGTATTACATGATGTGTAACTTTATTACATGATGTGTAACTGTATTACATGATGTGTGTAACTGTATTACATGATGTGTAACTGTATTACATGACGTGTGTAACTGTATTACATGACGTGTGTAACTGTATTACATGATGTGTGTAACTGTATTACATGACGTGTGTAACTGTATTACATGATGTGTAACTGTATTACATGATGTGTGTAACTGTATTACATGATGTGTGTAACTGTATTACATGATGTGTGTAACTGTATTACATGATGTGTGTAACTGTATTACATGATGTGTAACTGTATTACATGATGTGTGTAACTGTATTACATGATGTGTGTAACTGTATTACATGATGTGTGTAACTGTATTACATGATGTGTGTAACTGTATTACATGATGTGTAACTGTATTACATGACGTGTGTAACTGTATTACATGATGTGTGTAACTGTATTACATGATGTGTAACTGTATTACATGATGTGTGTAACTGTATTACATGATGTGTGTAACTGTATTACATGATGTGTAACTGTATTACATGACGTGTGTAACTGTATTACATGATGTGTGTAACTGTATTACATGATGTGTAACTGTATTACATGATGTGTGTAACTGTATTACATGATGTGTGTAACTGTATTACATGACGTGTGTAACTGTATTATATGATGTGTGTAACTGTATTACATGATGTGTAACTTTATTACATGATGTGTAACTGTATTACATGATGTGTGTAACTGTATTACATGATGTGTAACTGTATTACATGACGTGTGTAACTGTATTACATGATGTGTAACTGTATTACATGATGTGTGTAACTGTATTACATGATGTGTAACTGTATTACATGATGTGTGTAACTGTATTACATGACGTGTGTAACTGTATTACATGACGTGTGTAACTGTATTACATGATGTGTGTAACTGTATTACATGATGTGTGTAACTGTATTACATGATGTGTAACTGTATTACATGATGTGTGTAACTGTATTACATGATGTGTGTAACTGTATTACATGATGTGTGTAACTGTATTACATGATGTGTAACTGTATTACATGACGTGTGTAACTGTATTACATGATGTGTGTAACTGTATTACATGATGTGTAACTGTATTACATGATGTGTGTAACTGTATTACATGATGTGTGTAACTGTGTTACATGATGTGTAACTGTATTACATGATGTGTGTAACTGTATTACATGATGTGTAACTGTGTTACATGATGTGTAACTGTATTACATGACGAGTGTAACTGTATTACATGATGTGTAACTGTATTACATGATGTGTAACTGTATTACATGATGTGTGTAACTGTATTACATGATGTGTAACTGTATTACATGATGTGTGTAACTGTATTACATGACGTGTAACTGTATTACATGATGTGTGTAACTGTATTACATGACGTGTAACTGTATTACATGATGTGTGTAACTGTATTACATGATGTGTGTAACTGTATTACATGATGTGTGTAACTGTATTACATGATGTGTAACTGTATTACATGATGTGTGTAACTGTATTACATGATGTGTGTAACTGTATTACATGATGTGTGTAACTGTATTACATGATGTGTAACTGTATTACATGACGTGTGTAACTGTATTACATGATGTGTGTAACTGTATTACATGATGTGTAACTGTATTACATGATGTGTGTAACTGTATTACATGATGTGTGTAACTGTATTACATGATGTGTGTAACTGTATTACATGATGTGTGTAACTGTATTACATGATGTGTAACTGTATTACATGACGTGTGTAACTGTATTACATGATGTGTGTAACTGTATTACATGATGTGTAACTGTATTACATGATGTGTGTAACTGTATTACATGATGTGTGTAACTGTATTACATGACGTGTGTAACTGTATTACATGATGTGTGTAACTGTATTACATGATGTGTAACTGTATTACATGATGTGTGTAACTGTATTACATGATGTGTAACTGTATTACATGACGTGTGTAACTGTATTACATGATGTGTGTAACTGTATTACATGATGTGTAACTGTATTACATGACGTGTGTAACTGTATTACATGATGTGTAACTGTATTACATGATGTGTGTAACTGTATTACATGATGTGTAACTGTATTACATGATGTGTGTAACTGTATTACATGACGTGTGTAACTGTATTACATGACGTGTGTAACTGTATTACATGATGTGTAACTGTATTACATGATGTGTGTAACTGTATTACATGATGTGTAACTGTATTACATGATGTGTGTAACTGTATTACATGACGTGTGTAACTGTATTACATGACGTGTGTAACTGTATTACATGATGTGTGTAACTGTATTACATGATGTGTAACTTTATTACATGATGTGTAACTGTATTACATGATGTGTGTAACTGTATTACATGATGTGTAACTGTATTACATGACGTGTGTAACTGTATTACATGATGTGTAACTGTATTACATGATGTGTGTAACTGTATTACATGATGTGTAACTGTATTACATGATGTGTGTAACTGTATTACATGACGTGTGTAACTGTATTACATGACGTGTGTAACTGTATTACATGATGTGTGTAACTGTATTACATGATGTGTGTAACTGTATTACATGATGTGTAACTGTATTACATGATGTGTGTAACTGTATTACATGATGTGTGTAACTGTATTACATGATGTGTAACTGTATTACATGATGTGTGTAACTGTATTACATGATGTGTGTAACTGTATTACATGATGTGTGTAACTGTATTACATGATGTGTAACTGTATTACATGACGTGTGTAACTGTATTACATGATGTGTGTAACTGTATTACATGATGTGTAACTGTATTACATGATGTGTAACTGTATTACATGACGTGTGTAACTGTATTACATGATGTGTGTAACTGTATTACATGATGTGTGTAACTGTGTTACATGATGTGTAACTGTATTACATGATGTGTGTAACTGTATTACATGATGTGTGTAACTGTATTACATGATGTGTGTAACTGTATTACATGATGTGTAACTGTATTACATGACGTGTGTAACTGTATTACATGACGTGTGTAACTGTATTACATGATGTGTAACTGTATTACATGACGAGTGTAACTGTATTACATGATGTGTAACTGTATTACATGATGTGTAACTGTATTACATGATGTGTGTAACTGTATTACATGATGTGTAACTGTATTACATGATGTGTGTAACTGTATTACATGACGTGTGTAACTGTATTACATGACGTGTGTAACTGTATTACATGATGTGTGTAACTGTATTATATGATGTGTGTAACTGTATTACATGATGTGTAACTGTATTACATGATGTGTGTAACTGTATTACATGACGTGTGTAACTGTATTACATGACGTGTGTAACTGTATTACATGACGTGTGTAACTGTATTACATGACGTGTGTAACTGTATTACATGACGTGTGTAACTGTATTACATGATGTGTAACTGTATTACATGATGTGTAACTGTATTACATGATGTGTGTAACTGTATTACATGATGTGTAACTGTATTACATGATGTGTAACTGTATTACATGATGTGTGTAACTGTATTACATGACGTGTGTAACTGTGTTACATGATGTGTAACTGTATTACATGATGTGTGTAACTGTATTACATGATGTGTGTAACTGTATTACATGATGTGTGTAACTGTATTACATGATGTGTGTAACTGTATTACATGACGTGTGTAACTGTATTACATGATGTGTAACTGTATTACATGATGTGTGTAACTGTATTACATGATGTGTAACTGTATTACATGATGTGTAACTGTATTACATGATGTGTGTAACTGTATTACATGATGTGTAACTGTATTACATGATGTGTAACTGTATTACATGATGTGTAACTGTATTACATGATGTGTGTAACTGTATTACATGATGTGTAACTGTATTACATGACGTGTGTAACTGTATTACATGATGTGTAACTGTATTACATGATGTGTGTAACTGTATTACATGATGTGTGTAACTGTATTACATGATGTGTGTAACTGTATTACATGACGTGTGTAACTGTATTACATGATGTGTAACTGTATTACATGATGTGTGTAACTGTGTTACATGATGTGTAACTGTATTACATGACGTGTAACTGTATTACATGACGTGTGTAACTGTATTACATGACGTGTGTAACTGTATTACATGATGTGTAACTGTATTACATGACGTGTAACTGTATTACATGATGTGTGTAACTGTATTACATGATGTGTGTAACTGTATTACATGACGTGTGTAACTGTATTACATGATGTGTAACTGTATTACATGATGTGTGTAACTGTGTTACATGATGTGTAACTGTATTACATGACGTGTAACTGTATTACATGACGTGTGTAACTGTATTACATGACGTGTGTAACTGTATTACATGATGTGTAACTGTATTACATGACGTGTAACTGTATTACATGATGTGTGTAACTGTATTACATGACGTGTGTAACTGTATTACATGACGTGTGTAACTGTATTACATGATGTGTAACTGTATTACATGACGTCTGTAACTGTATTACATGACGTGTGTAACTGTATTACATGACGTGTGTAACTGTATTACATGATGTGTGTAACTGTATTACATGACGTGTAACTGTATTACATGATGTGTGTAACTGTATTACATGACGTGTAACTGTATCACATGATGTGTAACTGTATTACATGATGTGTGTAACTGTATTACATGACGTGTGTAACTGTATTACATGACGTGTGTAACTGTATTACATGATGTGTGTAACTGTATTACATGATGTGTAACTGTATTACATGACGTGTGTAACTGTATTACATGACGTGTGTAACTGTATTACATGATGTGTAACTGTATTACATGATGTGTGTAACTGTATTACATGACGTGTGTAACTGTATTACATGATGTGTGTAACTGTATTACATGACGTGTGTAACTGTATTACATGATGTGTGTAACTGTATTACATGACGTGTGTAACTGTATTACATGATGTGTGTAACTGTATTACATGACGTGTGTAACTGTATTACATGATGTGTGTAACTGTATTACATGATGTGTAACTGTATTACATGACGTGTGTAACTGTATTACATGATGTGTGTAACTGTATTACATGATGTGTGTAACTGTATTACATGATGTGTGTAACTGTATTACATGACGTGTGTAACTGTATTACATGATGTGTGTAACTGTATTACATGATGTGTGTAACTGTATTACATGACGTGTGTAACTGTATTACATGATGTGTGTAACTGTATTACATGATGTGTGTAACTGTATTACATGATGTGTGTAACTGTATTACATGATGTGTGTAACTGTATTACATGATGTGTAACTGTATTACATGACGTGTGTAACTGTATTACATGATGTCACCACTGGATGTCACTAATGAGTCATGTCTGAGTGTAGAAGAGACACTTCCTGTGAGACGCTGCAGGACACGTGAAGAAAAGACTTGAGCACGAGCTCAACTGTTCACTAAACTATGACTCATTATTAGGAGTGAACAACACAGTTCCTGGTTCTGGTTCCTGGTTCTCACCTCCCATAGAGCTGAGAGATCCGGACGAGCTGAGCCCTCGTGTCCCAGCAGCAGCAGAAGAGATGGAGCCCTGAGAGTCCGGTCCAGACCAGGACTCGGGGCCCGATCCAGAGTCTGGTCCAGAGTCTGGTCCAGAGTCTGGTCCTGATGCTGAGCTCAGAGCCGTCTCTGAGTCTGACCCGGGATGTCTCTGAAGGACAAACAGAACCAGAGGATTCACTTCATGTCCTGGTGTTAAACACTGAGTGTAGCTGCACGTACCAGCCTGAAGGAGGCGCCGCGCACCGGAGTGAGACTGTACGCCTGATGAGTCCTCTGCAGGAACCGCCTCCAGAGCCGCACCAGAACCTCATCCTGAGCAGATGTTCAGTCATGAGCAGATGTTCAGTCATGAGCAGATGTTCAGTTTGTTCTTTTACCTTAAACATGAGATCGACGCCAACTTTGATCAGAGCTTCAGCCTGAAAGTTCAGGATCAACTGGAAACCCTCACACACCTGCCACTGACGACCCCGCTCTGCACAGGACACACCTCAGAGTGTTATAAAGCTCTAAAGACACACCTCAGAGTGTTATAAAGCTCTAAAGACACACCTCAGAGTGTTATAAAGCTCTAAAGACACACCTCAGCGTGTATAAAGCTCTAAAGACACACCACAAAGCGGTATAAAGCTCTAAAGACACACCTCAGAGTGTTGACTCTCTTGACTCGAGGGCCCCTCCTGGTGTACCTGCTCTCTTGACTTGAGGGCCCCTCCTGGTGTACCTGCTCTCTTGACTCGAGGGCCCCTCCTGGTGTACCTGCTCTCTTGACTCGAGGGCCCCTCCTGGTGTACCTGCTCTCTTGACTCGAGGGCCCCTCCTGGTGTACCTGCTCTCTTGACTCGAGGGCCCCTCCTGGTGTACCTGCTCTCTTGACTTGAGGGCCCCTCCTGGTGTACCTGCTCTCTTGACTTGAGGGCCCCTCCTGGTGTACCTGCTCTCTTGACTTGAGGGCCCCTCCTGGTGTACCTGCTCTCTTGACTTGAGGGCCCCTCCTGGTGTACCTGCTCTCTTGACTTGAGGGCCCCTCCTGGTGTACCTGCTCTCTTGACTTGAGGGCCCCTCCTGGTGTACCTGCTCTCTTGACTCGAGGGCCCCTCCTGGTGTACCTGCTCTCTTGACTCGAGGGCCCCTCCTGGTGTACCTGCTCTCTTGACTCGAGGGCCCCTCCTGGTGTACCTGCTCTCTTGACTCGAGGGCCCCTCCTGGTGTACCTGCTCTCTTGACTCGAGGGCCCCTCCTGGTGTACCTGCTCTCTTGACTCGAGGGCCCCTCCTGGTGTACCTGCTCTCTTGACTCGAGGGCCCCTCCTGGTGTACCTGCTCTCTTGACTTGAGGGCCCCTCCTGGTGTACCTGCTCTCTTGACTTGAGGGCCCCTCCTGGTGTACCTGCTCTCTTGACTTGAGGGCCCCTCCTGGTGTACCTGCTCTCTTGACTCGAGGGCCCCTCCTGGTGTACCTGCTCCTCCTGGTGTACCTGCTCTCTTGACTTGAGGGCCCCTCCTGGTGTACCTGCTCTCTTGACTTGAGGGCCCCTCCTGGTGTACCTGCTCTCTTGACTCGAGGGCCCCTCCTGGTGTACCTGCTCTCTTGACTCGAGGGCCCCTCCTGGTGTACCTGCTCTCTTGACTCGAGGGCCCCTCCTGGTGTACCTGCTCTCTTGACTTGAGGGCCCCTCCTGGTGTACCTGCTCTCTTGACTTGAGGGCCCCTCCTGGTGTACCTGCTCTCTTGACTTGAGGGCCCCTCCTGGTGTACCTGCTCTCTTGACTTGAGGGCCCCTCCTGGTGTACCTGCTCTCTTGACTCGAGGGCCCCTCCTGGTGTACCTGCTCTCTTGACTCGAGGGCCCCTCCTGGTGTACCTGCTCTCTTGACTCGAGGGCCCCTCCTGGTGTACCTGCTCTCTTGACTCGAGGGCCCCTCCTGGTGTACCTGCTCTCTTGACTCGAGGGCCCCTCCTGGTGTACCTGCTCTCTTGACTCGAGGGCCCCTCCTGGTGTACCTGCTCTCTTGACTCGAGGGCCCCTCCTGGTGTACCTGCTCTCTTGACTCGAGGGCCCCTCCTGGTGTACCTGCTCTCTTGACTCGAGGGCCCCTCCTGGTGTACCTGCTCTCTTGACTCGAGGGCCCCTCCTGGTGTACCTGCTCTCTTGACTCGAGGGCCCCTCCTGGTGTACCTGCTCTCTTGACTCGAGGGCCCCTCCTGGTGTACCTGCTCTCTTGACTCGAGGGCCCCTCCTGGTGTACCTGCTCTCTTGACTCGAGGGCCCCTCCTGGTGTACCTGCTCTCTTGACTCGAGGGCCCCTCCTGGTGTACCTGCTCTCTTGACTTGAGGGCCCCTCCTGGTGTACCTGCTCTCTTGACTTGAGGGCCCCTCCTGGTGTACCTGCTCTCTTGACTTGAGGGCCCCTCCTGGTGTACCTGCTCTCTTGACTTGAGGGCCCCTCCTGGTGTACCTGCTCTCTTGACTTGAGGGCCCCTCCTGGTGTACCTGCTCTCTTGACTTGAGGGCCCCTCCTGGTGTACCTGCTCTCTTGACTCGAGGGCCCCTCCTGGTGTACCTGCTCTCTTGACTCGAGGGCCCCTCCTGGTGTACCTGCTCTCTTGACTCGAGGGCCCCTCCTGGTGTACCTGCTCTCTTGACTCGAGGGCCCCTCCTGGTGGACGAAATGCGAGCGCTTCCAGGAGCCGTTTGTTCATCGATGACGTTCGTCCTCTGAAGACAAGAACATCACAAAATACTTTATATTTTACTGTGAAAAGACAAAACACCGTTTTCTGACTTTTCACAATAAAAGCCTCACCTCAATCACAGATTTCACAATAAAAGCCTCACCTCGGTGTCACATTTCACAATAAAAGCCTCACCTCGGTGTCACATTTCACAATAAAAGCCTCACCTCGGTGTCACATTTCACAATAAAAGCCTCACCTCGGTGTCACATTTCACAATAAAAGCCTCACCTCGGTGTCACATTTCACAATAAAAGCCTCACCTCGGTGTCACATTTCACAATAAAAGCCTCACCTCGGTGTCACATTTCACAATAAAAGCCTCACCTCGGTGTCACATTTCACAATAAAAGCCTCACCTCGGTGTCACATTTCACAATAAAAGCCTCACCTCGGTGTCACATTTCACAATAAAAGCCTCACCTCGGTGTCACATTTCACAATAAAAGCCTCACCTCGGTGTCACATTTCACAATAAAAGCCTCACCTCGGTGTCACATTTCACAATAAAAGCCTCACCTCGGTGTCACATTTCACAATAAAAGCCTCACCTCGGTGTCACATTTCACAATAAAAGCCTCACCTCGGTGTCACATTTCACAATAAAAGCCTCACCTCGGTGTCACATTTCACAATAAAAGCCTCACCTCGGTGTCACATTTCACAATAAAAGCCTCACCTCGGTGTCACATTTCACAATAAAAGCCTCACCTCGGTGTCACATTTCACAATAAAAGCCTCACCTCGGTGTCACATTTCACAATAAAAGCCTCACCTCGGTGTCACATTTCACAATAAAAGCCTCACCTCGGTGTCACATTTCACAATAAAAGCCTCACCTCGGTGTCACATTTCACAATAAAAGCCTCACCTCGGTGTCACATTTCACAATAAAAGCCTCACCTCGGTGTCACATTTCACAATAAAAGCCTCACCTCGATGACGCTGAGGCAGTTCCTGCAGTAGAAGTGACCGTCCTCGGACACGCCCCATGTGACCTCGGCGCAGCGAGCGCACGGGTCAGAGAATCCCGCCTGAAACAGAAGAATTGACTTTATTAAACTGGAAAAGATGAAATAAATCAAGACTTCAGTCAAAGTGTTTGTGTTATTTATGAATCTATTTATGGATTAAATGTGAATTATATATAATGAATGAATCCATACATTAATTACATCATTATGCTTCATATATTATTGTTTTTATTGTCCAAACACAGGCAGAACAAGCAAAAGAGTCAAAAAGATTCATTTGTTTTATCTCGAGACATTTCGACTCTTCCAAGAGTCATTCTCCCCTGAGCCTAACATGACCCATGACCCTGAGCCTAACAATGACCCATGACCCTGAGCCTAACAATGACCCTGAGCCTAACCATGACCCTGAGCCTAACAATGACCCATGACCCTGAGCCTAACAATGACCCATGACCCTGAGCCTAACAATGACCCATGACCCTGAGCCTAACAATGACCCATGACCCTGAGCCTAACAATGACCCATGACCCTGAGCCTAACCATGACCATGACCCTAACATGACCCTAACCCTGACCCTAACCATGACCCTAGCCATGACCCTGAGCCTAACCATGACCATGACCCTAACATGACCCTAACCCTGACCCTAACCATGACCCTAGCCATGACCCTGAGCCTAACCATGACCATGAGCCTAACCATGACCCTGAGCCTGACCCTGTGAACTTTGACCTGACTCAGATCTCGTGACTCTGTGAATAAAGCCTGGACACCGACGTAATAAAGTCAAATGATTCTTTAAACTTAAATTCACTCAAATTTGACTAAATATCAAGGACGAGCTGCGCCGAATGTCGCACCGCACTCTTAATACTTTTACACATCAAATACTGCGCAACGTAAATGTTCATTTCATTTAGAAAAATACATTTTATGCGTAACTGTGAAGGGATTTAAGCGGAGTTTGGTTCAGTGACGTAAAAGCGGCTGTAAATATAACTAAGGAACGATATAAGTTTGTTTTAGTGAAATATAAGAAACAAGAATCGTGAATTACCGCGAGTTCTTCCTCCATCTTCGTGACAAATGTGAAGTTTGACGTTTAAAAGTTTGATTTTGTTCTCGGTCGTCCCGCGTGCGCGTTTGTTTGGGTTTTCATCTGTTTCCGGGTTCAACAGCAGACCACAGCGCCCCCCTTCCTCAGGCCAGGGCCGGTACTGCAGCTCAACAGCAGACCACAGCGCCCTCCTTCTTCAGGCCAGGGCCGGTACTGCAGCTCAACAGCAAACCACAGCGCCCTCCTTCTTCAGGCCAGGGCCGGTACTGCAGCTCAACAGCAGACCACAGCGCCCTCCTTCTTCAGGCCAGGGCCGGTACTGCAGCTCAACAGCAGACCACAGCGCCAACCTTCCTCAGGCCAGGGCCGGTACTGCAGCTCAACAGCAAACCACAGCGCCCTCCTTCTTCAGGCCAGGGCCGGTACTGCAGCTCAACAGCAACCACAGCGCCCTCCTTCCTCAGGCCAGGGCCGGTACTGCAGCTCAACAGCAAACCACAGCGCCAACCTTCCTCAGGCCAGGGCCGGTACTGCAGCTCAACAGCAAACCACAGCGCCAACCTTCCTCAGGCCAGGGCCGGTACTGCAGCTCAACAGCAAACCACAGCGCCCTCCTTCTTCAGGCCAGGGCCGGTACTGCAGCTCAACAGCAGACCACAGCGCCCCCCTTCTTCAGGCCAGGGCCGGTACTGCAGCTCAACAGCAAACCACAGCGCCCTCCTTCCTCAGGCCAGGGCCGGTACTGCAGCTCAACAGCAAACCACAGCGCCAACCTTCCTCAGGCCAGGGCCGGTACTGCAGCTCAACAGCAAACCACAGCGCCAACCTTCCTCAGGCCAGGGCCGGTACTGCAGCTCAACAGCAGACCACAGCGCCCTCCTTCTTCAGGCCAGGGCCGGTACTGCAGCTCAACAGCAAACCACAGCGCCCTCCTTCCTCAGGCCAGGGCCGGTACTGCAGCTCAACAGCAGACCACAGCGTCCTCCTTCCTCAGGCCAGGGCCGGTACTGCAGCTCAACAGCAAACCACAGCGCCCTCCTTCTTCAGGCCAGGGCCGGTACTGCAGCTCAACAGCAGACCACAGCGCCAACCTTCCTCAGGCCAGGGCCGGTACTGCAGCTCAACAGCAGACCACAGCGTCCTCCTTCTTCAGGCCAGGGCCGGTACTGCAGCTCAACAGCAAACCACAGCGCCCTCCTTCCTCAGGCCAGGGCCGGTACTGCAGCTCAACAGCAAACCACAGCGCCAACCTTCCTCAGGCCAGGGCCGGTACTGCAGCTCAACAGCAGACCACAGCGCCCTCCTTCTTCAGGCCAGGGCCGGTACTGCAGCTCAACAGCAAACCACAGCGCCCTCCTTCCTCAGGCCAGGGCCGGTACTGCAGCTCAACAGCAGACCACAGCGCCAACCTTCCTCAGGCCAGGGCCGGTACTGCAGCTCAACAGCAAACCACAGCGCCCTCCTTCTTCAGGCCAGGGCCGGTACTGCAGCTCAACAGCAGACCACAGCGCCCTCCTTCTTCAGGCCAGGGCCGGTACTGCAGCTCAACAGCAGACCACAGCGCCAACCTTCCTCAGGCCAGGGCCGGTACTGCAGCTCAACAGCAAACCACAGCGCCCTCCTTCTTCAGGCCAGGGCCGGTACTGCAGCTCAACAGCAGACCACAGCGCCCTCCTTCTTCAGGCCAGGGCCGGTACTGCAGCTCAACAGCAAACCACAGCGCCAACCTTCCTCAGGCCAGGGCCGGTACTGCAGCTCAACAGCAAACCACAGCGCCCTCCTTCCTCAGGCCAGGGCCGGTACTGCAGCTCAACAGCAGACCACAGCGCCAACCTTCCTCAGGCCAGGGCCGGTACTGCAGCTCAACAGCAAACCACAGCGCCCTCCTTCTTCAGGCCAGGGCCGGTACTGCAGCTCAACAGCAGACCACAGCGCCCTCCTTCTTCAGGCCAGGGCCGGTACTGCAGCTCAACAGCAGACCACAGCGCCAACCTTCCTCAGGCCAGGGCCGGTACTGCAGCTCAACAGCAAACCACAGCGCCCTCCTTCTTCAGGCCAGGGCCGGTACTGCAGCTCAACAGCAGACCACAGCGCCCTCCTTCTTCAGGCCAGGGCCGGTACTGCAGCTCAACAGCAAACCACAGCGCTCTCCTTCCTCAGGCCAGGGCCGGTACTGCAGCTCAACAGCAGACCACAGCGCCAACCTTCCTCAGGCCAGGGCCGGTACTGCAGCTCAACAGCAAACCACAGCGCCCTCCTTCCTCAGGCCAGGGCCGGTACTGCAGCTCAACAGCAAAAGAACATCATTTTTTTGATCTGTTACTTTTAATTTTATAGCAGCTTGATAAAAACACACATTTGTATTTCGATTTAAATCTTTATTTGTAAAAGTCACAGAAACATTTACGACTCGAGGAAAGAAAATTTCAAAAATATCAAAAACGACTCAATAATAAAACAAACAAATATAAAATAAATACAGTCAAAGCTTCACACCGAGCGGAAGGTTTGGTGATGCACACAAGGTTAACCCCATGAGTCCAAAGGTCCACGAGTCCAAAGGTCCACGAGTCCAAAAGTCCACGAGTCCAAAAGTCCACGAGTCCAAAGGTCCACGAGTCCAAAGGTCCACAAGCCCAAAAGTCCACGAGTCCAAAAGTCCACAAGTCCAAAGGACCACGAGTCCAAAGGTCCACGAGTCCAAAGGACCACGAGTCCAAAGGTCCACGAGTCCAAAGGTCCACGAGTCCAAAAGTCCACGAGTCCAAAAGTCCACGAGTCCAAAGGTTCACGAGTCCAAAAGTCCACGAGTCCAAAGGTCCACGAATCCAAAGGTCCACGAGTCCAAAAGTCCACGAGTCCAAAAGTCCACGAGTCCAAGGGACCACGAGTCCAAGGGACCACGAGTCCAAAGGACCACGAGTCCAAAAGGTCCACGAGTCCAAAGATCCACGAGTCCAAAGGTCCACGAGTCCAAAAGTCCACGAGTCCAAAGGTCCACGAGTCCAAAAGTCCACGAGTCCAAAGGACCACGAGTCCAAAAGTCCACGAGTCCAAAGGACCACGAGTCCAAAGGACCACGAGTCCAAAAGGTCCACGAGTCCAAAGGTCCACGAGTCCAAAAGTCCACGAATCCAAAGGACCACGAGTCCAAAGGTTCACGAGTCCAAAGGCTCACGAGTCCAAAGGTTCACGAGTCCAAAGGCTCACGAGTCCAAAGGTTCACGAGTCCAAAGGCTCACGCTTGTGAACCTTTGGACTCGTGGGATGGAACTGAAGTCCCGGTCTTTGTCCCCGGTCTTTGTCCCCGGTCTTAGTCCCGGTCTTAGTCCCGGTCTTAGTCCCGGTCTTAGTCCCGGTCTTAGTCCTGGCCTCGGTCCAGGTCTAGCACTGGGTCTCTTTGGGGCTGGGGTGTCTTTGGAGTCTAAAGTCCTGGTCCAGGTCTTGGTCCAGGTCTCGGTCCAGTCCTGGTTTAGATCTGGTCTGGTCTGGACTCTGGGTTAAATCGTGGAAGGATCTCTTTGACCACGCCCCCTGGCTGCGCTGTGATTGGTCCAGGTCGCCGAGCTGTGATTGGTCGAGGTCGGGTTGTTCCTGGATCGTGGCCATTCGCTGTCCGTCCAGTGACATGTGACCGCGCTCGGCATTCTGGGAAAAACAAACCCATTCAACAGTTCGTCACCATAAACATAATATATTATAATATATTATAATTATATTATAATTATATTATAATATATTGACAAATGGACAGAGCAGTTTAAATGTCTTCATTTTGTCCACATATTAAAGACACGTGTGTTTCAGGTCAAAGTTTAAATGTGGATTTGTAGTTACCATGTCGAGGTCCCTGTGGGGGTCCCTGTAGGGCTCCCTGTAGGGGTCCCTGTAGGGGTCCCTGTGGGGCTCCCTGTGGGGGTCCCTGTAGGGGTCCCTGTGGGGGTCCCTGTAGGGGTCCCTGTAGGGGTCCGGGGCCTCGGAGCAGGACACTGGAGGAGTGCTGGTCTGGTTGGGTCCAAACGTAGAATGGAACCTCATCGCCGACGGAAACGAGGGTTTAAAGACCCGAACTGAGGCCGAGTCCAGACTGCTCAGGAGCTCCGCATTCTGCAGAGACAGAGGCAGAGACAGAGGCGGGGTCAGGGCGGGGTCAGGGCGGGGTCAGGGCGGGGTCAGGGCGAGGTCTTATCACAAAATGATGACTGTTGATTTAGTTAATGCTAACTAGCATACTACTGTTAGCATGCTAATGTTAACATGCTAACAATAGGTTGAATGTTCTTTGGTGATATTTTGTAAGCTAATGTTAGCTTAGCCTTAGCTCCACGTGTTATTGGATCATGTGATCACGAGTTTGAAATCTAAAATGCTGTTTATTTATACACAGGCCCCCGGTACCTATGTTCCCCCGGTACCCATGTTCCCCCGGTACCCATGTTCCCCCGGTACCTATGTTCCCCCGGTACCCATGTTCCCCCGGTACCTATGTTCCCCCGGTACCTATGTTCCCCCGGTACCCATGTTCCCCCGGTACCCATGTTCCCCCGGTACCCATGTTCCCCCGGTACCTATGTTCCCCCGGTACCCATGTTCCCCCGGTACCCATGTTCCCCCGGTACCCATGTTCCCCCGGTACCCATGTTCCCCCGGTACCCATGTTCCCCCAGTAACCTATGTTCCCCCGGTACCCATCTTCCCCCGGTACCCATGTTCCCCCGGTACCTATGTTCCCCCGGTACCTATGTTCCCCCGGTACCCATGTTCCCCCGGTACCCATGTTCCCCCGTTACCCATGTTCCCCCAGTACCCATGTTCCCCCGGTACCCATCTTCCCCCGGTACCCATGTTCCCCCGGTACCCATGTTCCCCCGTTACCCATGTTCCCCCAGTACCCATGTTCCCCCGGTACCCATCTTCCCCCGGTACCCATGTTCCCCTGGTACCCATGTTCCCCCGGTACCCATGTTCCCCCAGTACCTATGTTCCCCCGGTACCCATCTTCCCCCGGTACCCATGTTCCCCCGGTACCTATGTTCCCCCGGTACCCATCTTCCCCCGGTACCCATGTTCCCCCGGTACCCATCTTCCCCCGGTACCCATGTTCCCCTGGTACCCATGTTCCCCCGGTACCCATGTTCCCCCAGTACCTATGTTCCCCCGGTACCCATCTTCCCCCGGTACCCATGTTCCCCCGGTACCTATGTTCCCCCGGTACCCATCTTCCCCCGGTACCCATGTTCCCCCGGTACCCATGTTCCCCCGGTACCAATCTTCCCCCGGTACCCATGTTCCCCCGGTACCTATGTCCCTCAGTACCTATGTTCCCTCTTTTCTATGACCGGGGGAACTATGCTAATGCTAGCATAGGGAATGATGCTAATGCTAGCATAAGCGACTGGTTCAGGTTCCATAGCAGCATAGAACCCTCACCCAGGTCTCGGGGACATGTGACCCTTGCTGTCAGTCCCTTCTCTCATCTCCTGGCACTGACCACACCCTCCACACTTCTGACCAATAGAGACTCACGCTGGGGAAGAGGAGGGACTTGGTGTTCTGCTCGTACTGCTGGTCCAGTTTGCGGTCAACGCAGTGGACGAGGACGCTGAGCGGGACCCAGAAGACCAGAGAGAAGACCAGGACGGACCCCACGATGTTGTCCGCAAGGAACGTCCCAAACGTGTTGATATCCAACTTATCGATGAAGTCCCAGAGACGCTCGATCATGTCCTGCACCTGCTTATCGCACTTCCCCTGAGGACGAGGACAAAGAGGAGAGTGAGGAGGACAGAGAGGAGGACAAAGAGGAGGAGGGAGAGGAGGACAGAGAGGAGGACAAAGAGGAGGACAGAGAGGAGGACAGAGAGGAGGAGGGAGAGGAGGACAGAGAGGAGGACAAAGAGGAGGACAGAGAGGAGGACAGAGAGGAGGAGGACAGAGAGGAGGACAGAGAGGAGGACAGAGAGGAGGGAGGACAAAGAGGAGGAGGACAGAGAGGAGGAGGAGGACAGAGAGGAGTATGAGGACAAAGAGGAGGACAGAGAGGAGGAGGAGGACAGAGAGGAGGACAAAGAGGAGGAGGGAGAGGAGGACAGAGAGGAGGACAAAGAGGAGGACAGAGAGGAGGGAGAGGAGGACAGAGAGGAGGACAAAGAGGAGGACAGAGAGGAGGACAGAGAGGAGGAGGACAGAGAGGAGGACAGAGAGGAGGACAGAGAGGAGGGAGGACAAAGAGGAGGAGGACAGAGAGGAGGAGGAGGACAGAGAGGAGTATGAGGACAAAGAGGAGGACAGAGAGGAGGAGGAGGACAGAGAGGAGGACAAAGAGGAGGAGGGAGAGGAGGACAGAGAGGAGGAGGACTAAACCAGGTCTAAACCAGGTCTAAACCAGGACTAAACCAGGACTAAACCAGGACTAAACCAGGACTAAACCAGGTCTAAACCAGGACTAAACCAGGTCTAAACCAGGACTAAACCAGGACTAAACCAGGACTAAACCAGGTCTAAACCAGGTCTAAACCAGGTCTAAACCAGGACTAAACCAGGACTAAACCAGGACTAAACCAGGACTAAACCAGGTCTAAACCAGGTCTAAACCAGGACTAAACCAGGTCTAAACCAGGACTAAACCAGGACTAAACCAGGTCTAAACCAGGACTAAACCAGGTCTAAACCAGGTCTAAACCAGGACTAAACCAGGACTAAACCAGGACTAAACCAGGTCTAAACCAGGTCTAAACCAGGACTAAACCAGGTCTAAACCAGGACTAAACCAGGACTAAACCAGGTCTAAACCAGGACTAAACCAGGTCTAAACCAGGTCTAAACCAGGACTAAACCAGGACTAAACCAGGACTAAACCAGGTCTAAACCAGGACTAAACCAGGACTAAACCAGGACTAAACCAGGACTAAACCAGGTCTAAACCAGGTCTAAACCAGGACTAAACCAGGTCTAAACCAGGACTAAACCAGGTCTAAACCAGGACTAAACCAGGACTAAACCAGGACTAAACCAGGACTAAACCAGGTCTAAACCAGGACTAAACCAGGTCTAAACCAGGACTAAACCAGGACCCTGTAACTGATACTAGTGTTGGGGAGGAGCCCAGACCCCTGTCCACCAACGCTCAGCCAATCAGAGCTCACAGCTCATACTTTGGCCTTTATGTTATTATATTATATTATATTGTATATATTGTATATGATATCTGAGCTGCAGACAGCGCTCAGCAGTCTGATTTAAAACCTCTCTTTCTGTCCTCCTCCTCCTCCTCTTTGTCCTCCTCTCTGTCCTCCTCCTCCTCCTGCTCCTCTCTGTCCTACTGCTCCTCTCTGTCCTAAACAAGTGGTTGAAATGAGTACTGGTACTACACAGTACTGGTACTACACAGTACTAGTACTACATATTATATTTTATATTTGTTGCCGTGGAGACCAAATGTCTCTACAAAGACTCACGTCTCCGTCGCAGAATCCCACAGTGCAGGGTTTGCCCTTCCTCAGGAACAGGAAGTGTCCCTGATCGTCCTGGTACGGAGCACACTGCCCCCTGCTGGACAAGCAGCACACCTTACAGGACGAGTGTGTCTCTGCCACAAACACACAGTTTAGACGAGCGTCACGAGCGTCACATGTTTCACGAGCGTCACGAGTGCCACATGTTTGACGAGTGCCACATGTTTGACGAGCGTCACGTGCGTCACGAGTGCCACATGTTTCACGAGTGCCACATGTTTCACGAGCGTCACGAGTGCCACATGTTTCACGAGCGTCACGAGTGTCTTGAGCGTCACGAGTGCCACGTGCGTCACGAGTGTCTTGAGCGTCACGAGTGTCTTGAGCGTCACGAGTGTCTTGAGCGTCACGAGTGTCTTGAGTGCCACATGTTTCACGAGTGCCACATTTTTCACGAGTGTCACGTGCATCACGAGTGCCAAATGTTTGACGAGTGCCACATGTTTCACGAGCGTCACGAGTGCCACATGTTTCACGAGTGCCACATGTTTCACGAGCGTCACGAGTGTCTTGAGCGTCACGAGTGCCACGTGCGTCACGAGTGTCTTGAGCGTCACGAGTGCCACGTGCGTCACGAGTGTCTTGAGCGTCACGAGTGTCTTGAGCGTCACGAGTGTCTTGTGCGTCACGAGTGTCTTGAGCGTCACGAGTGTCTTGAGTGCCACATGTTTCACGAGTGTCACGTGCATCACGAGTGCCACATGTTGACGAGTGCCACATGTTTCACGAGCGTCACGTGCGTCACGAGTGCCACATGTTTCACGAGCGTCACGAGTGTCTTGAGCGTCACGAGTGCCACGTGCGTCACGAGTGTCTTGAGCGTCACGAGTGTCTTGAGCGTCACGAGTGTCTTGAGTGCCACATGTTTCACGAGTGCCACATGTTTCACGAGTGTCACGTGCATCACGAGTGCCACATGTTTCACGAGCGTCACGTGCGTCACGAGTGCCACATGTTTCACGAGCGTCACGAGTGTCTTGAGCGTCACGAGTGCCACGTGCGTCACGAGTGTCTTGAGCGTCACGAGTGTCTTGAGCGTCACGAGTGTCTTGTGCGTCACGAGTGTCTTGAGTGCCACATGTTTCACGAGTGCCAAATGTTTGACGAGTGCCACATGTTTCACGAGCGTCACGAGTGCCACATGTTTCACGAGTGCCACATGTTTCATGAGTGCCACATGTTTCACGAGCGTCACGTGCGTCACGAGTGCCACATGTTTCACGAGCGTCACGAGTGTCTTGAGCGTCACGAGTGCCACGTGCGTCACGAGTGTCTTGAGCGTCACGAGTGTCTTGAGCGTCACGAGTGTCTTGTGCGTCACGAGTGTCTTGAGCGTCACGAGTGTCTTGAGTGCCACATGTTTCACGAGTGCCACATGTTTCACGAGCGTCACGTGCGTCACGAGTGCCACATGTTTCACGAGCGTCACGAGTGTCTTGAGCGTCACGAGTGCCACGTGCGTCACGAGTGTCTTGAGCGTCACGAGTGTCTTGAGCGTCACGAGTGTCTTGAGTGCCACATGTTTCACGAGTGCCACATGTTTCACGAGTGTCACGTGCATCACGAGTGCCACATGTTTCACGAGTGCCACATGTTTCACGAGCGTCACGTGCGTCACGAGTGCCACATGTTTCACGAGCGTCACGAGTGTCTTGAGCGTCACGAGTGCCACGTGCGTCACGAGTGTCTTGAGCGTCACGAGTGTCTTGAGCGTCACGAGTGTCTTGAGTGCCACATGTTTCACGAGTGCCACATGTTTCACGAGTGTCACATGTTTCACGAGCGTCACAAGTGTCTTGAGCGTCACGAGCGTCACGTGCGTCACGAGTGCCACATGTTTCATGAGTGCCACATGTTTCACGAGCGTCACGAGTGTCTTGAGCGTCACGAGTGTCACGTGCGTCACGAGTGCCACATGTTTCACGAGTGCCACATGTTTCACGAGTGCCACATGTTTCACGAGCGTCACGTGCGTCACGAGTGCCACATGTTTCACGAGCGTCAAGAGTGTCTTGAGCGTCACGAGTGTCTTGAGCGTCACGAGTGTCTTGAGCGTCACGAGTGTCTTGAGTGCCACATGTTTCACGAGTGCCACATGTTTCACGAGCGTCACGTGCGTCACGAGTGCCACATGTTTCACGAGCGTCACGAGTGTCTTGAGCGTCACGAGTGTCACGTGCATCACGAGTGCCACATGTTTCACGAGAGCCACATGTTTCACGAGCGTCACGTGCGTCACGAGTGCCACATGTTTCACGAGCGTCACGAGTGTCTTGAGCGTCACGAGTGCCACGTGCGTCACGAGTGTCTTGAGCGTCACGAGTGCCACGTGCGTCACGAGTGCCACGTGCGTCACGAGTGTCTTGAGCGTCACAAGTGTCTTGAGCGTCACGAGTGTCTTGAGCGTCACGAGTGTCTTGAGCGTCACGAGTGTCTTGAGCGTCACGAGTGTCTTGAGCGTCACGAGTGTCATGTGTCATGTGACTGACCGTTGCAGGCGCAGGGCGACAGCTGCAGCTTCACCTGACAGAAGGGCACACAGACTCCGCCCTCGCACCGCCCACTGTCCAGACACGGGCTGTGGTCAGGAGCGTTCTGAGGAGCCGGACACGAGCTGCTGTCTCCTGCAAGAGAACCAGGACTGAACCAGGACTGAACCAGGTCTAAACCAGGTCTAAACCAGGACTGAACCAGGACTAAACCAGGTCTAAACCAGGTCTAAACCAGGACTGAACCAGGACTAAACCAGGTCTAAACCAGGTCTAAACCAGGACTGAATCTGGACTAAACCAGGACTAAACCAGGACTGAACCAGGACTGAACCAGGTCTAAACCAGGACTGAACCAGGACTAAACCAGGTCTAAACCAGGTCTAAACCAGGACTGAACCTGGACTAAACCAGGACTAAACCAGGACTGAACCAGGACTGAACCAGGTCTAAACCAGGACTGAACCAGGACTAAACCAGGACTAAACCAGGACTGAACCAGGACTGAACCAGGTCTAAACCAGGACTGAACCAGGACTAAACCAGGTCTAAACCAGGTCTGAACCAGGACTGAACCAGGACTAAACCAGGTCTAAACCAGGTCTAAACCAGGACTGAACCTGGACTAAACCAGGACTAAACCAGGACTGAACCAGGACTGAACCAGGTCTAAACCAGGACTGAACCAGGACTAAACCAGGACTAAACCAGGACTGAACCAGGACTAAACCAGGTCTAAACCAGGTCTGAACCAGGACTGAACCAGGACTAAACCAGGTCTAAACCAGGTCTAAACCAGGACTGAACCAGGACTGAACCAGGTCTAAACCAGGACTGAACCAGGACTGAACCAGATCTAAACCAGGACTGAACCAGGACTAAACCAGGTCTAAACCAGGTCTGAACCAGGACTGAACCAGGTCTAAACCAGGTCTAAACCAGGTCTAAACCAGGTCTAAACCAGGTCTGAACCAGGACTGAACCAGGACTAAACCAGGACTAAACCAGGACTAAACCAGGACTGAACCAGGTCTAAACCAGGTCTAAACCAGGTCTAAACCAGGTCTAAAGCAGGTCATGTGTTAGGGGTCAGGGGTCATGCGTCAGGGGTCATGCGTCAGGGGTTATGTGTCAGGGGTTATGTGTCAGGGGTCATGTGTCAGGGGTCATGTGTCAGGGGTCATGTGTCAGGGGTCATGTGTCAGGGGTTATGTGTCAGGGGTCATGTGTCAGGGGTCATGTGTCAGGGGTCATGTGTCAGGGGTCATGTGTCAGGGGTCATGTGTCAGGGGTTATGTGTCAGGGGTTATGTGTCAGGGGTCATGTGTCAGGGGTCATGTGTCAGGGGTCATGTGTCAGGGGTCATGTGTCAGGGGTTATGTGTCAGGGGCCATGTGTCAGGGGCCATGTGTCAGGGGTCATGTGTCAGGGGTCATGTGTCAGGGGTCATGTGTCAGGGGTTATGTGTCAGGGGTTATGTGTCAGGGGTCATGTGTCAGGGGTCATGTGTCAGGGGTTATGTGTCAGGGGTTATGTGTCAGGGGTTATGTGTCAGGGGTTATGTGTCAGGGGTTATGTGTTAGGGTCAGGGGTCATGAGGATCTTCTCTGACCTGTGCAGTAGGAGTGTCCTTTACACGTGGCCTCGATGGGCTCCTGACAAACCTCTCCTTTGGCCTCAAACTGGCAGTTTCTGCAGCAAGCACTGTTCCTGTCGCTGAGGAGAGAGCAGAGGGTGAGTCTGAACCTCCCTGAACCTCCCTGAACCTCCCTGAACCTCTCTGAACCTCCCTGAACCTCTCTGAAACTCTCTGAACCTCCCTCAGCCTCTCTGAACCTCCCTGAACCTCCCTGGACCTCCCTGGACCTCCCTGGACCTCCCTGAACCTCTCTGAACCTCTCTGAACCTCCCTCAGCCTCTCCGAACCTCTCCGAACCTCTCTGAACCTCCCTGAACCTCTCTGAACCTCTCTGAACCTCCCTGAACCTCCCTGAACCTCCCTGGACCTCCCTGGACCTCCCTGGACCTCTCTGAACCTCCCTGAACCTCTCTGAACCTCCCTGAACCTCCCTGAACCTCCCTGGACCTCCCTGGACCTCCCTGAACCTCTCTGAACCTCCCTGAACCTCCCTGAACCTCCCTGAACCTCCCTGAACCTCTCTGGACCTCCCTGGACCTCCCTGAACCTCCCTGAACCTCCAGGAACCTCCCTGAACCTCTCTGGACCTCCCTGGACCTCCCTGGACCTCTCTTAACCTCTCTGAACCTCTCTGGACCTTTCTGGACCTCACGTTTGTACCTGCAGCGTGCGGAGGCCCTCAGGCGGCACTGGTTGGAGCAGCAGGGGTCAGAGTCCAGGTGGATCCGACCCGGGTCACACTCCTCGTCCTGTTCCACACGAGAGTTTCCACAAACGTTCACCGTCCTGGGCTTGAAACAGGACGGAGCCTTCATCCGGAGACGCTTCACGATGGAGCGCTTAGAGCACTCAGAGAAGAGCTGAGGACGAGAACCAGGTCTGAGCCAGGTCTGAACCAGGACTAAAGCAGGACTAAACCAGGACTAAACCAGGACTAAACCAGGACTAAACCAGGACTAAACCAGGCTCTCGTACCTTGTTGTTGCCATGGTCACCACTCACAGCGATGGGGTACATGACGTACTTTCCTCCCTGATCTTCTCGTGGAGCACACTCCGCCATTTTGTCTGGGTCGTGCTCCGCTCCAAAGTTATGTCCAAGCTCATGAGTGGTGACGAGGTCCGCCTCCTGAAACAGAAGACCACAAGGGACTGAACCAGGTCCTCCTGAAACAGAAGACCACAAGGGACTGAACCAGGTCCTCCTGAAACACAAGACCACAAGGGACTGAACCAGGTCCTCCTGAAACAGAAGACCACAAGGGACTGAACCAGGTCCTCCTGAAACACAAGACCACAAGGGACTGAACCAGGTCTTAGTGGTCTAAAGTGAGCACCCAGGGATGAGCCCCGGGTGCAGAGCAGCAGTGTAAGACGCTCCTCTGTCGCTGAGCTCCTGCCCTGTCGCTGAGCTCCTGCCCTGTCGCTGAGCTCCTGCCCTGTCGCTGAGCTCCTGCCCTGTCGCTGAGATCCTGCCCTGTCGCTGAGCTCTTGCCCTGTCGCTGAGCTCCTGCCCTGTCGCTGAGCTCCTGCCCTGTCGCTGAGCTCCTGCCCTGTCGCTGAGCTCCTGCCCCCTCTGTCGCTGTGTAACTTACGGGGTGCCTCGCATGATCAGGTCACATGATCAGGTCACATGATCAGGTCACATGATCAGGTCACATGATCAGGTCACATGATCAGAAAGCATCAATGAAACTGATCAGAGCGATCAAGTAGAAGGAGGGGCTAAGGACAGGAGGCGGGGACATATGCTAATTTCCTACTAACGTTGTTTAAGCTGTTTTGATTTTGAGCATTAAAAAACTAAATGGGATTGAAAGTCGTCCTGTAGCACAGACTAAATCAGGCTCTGAACATTAGCTGCACTCACCTTGGTCAGGATGGTCTTCCCATAGTTCTTTGTGCTGGTCAGACCTGTGTTCAAGTAAATGCTCTTCTGGACCTTTGAAGTCGCCGGACAAGCTGGAAATAGAGACCAGAAACAATGAAACCACAACCAGGACTAAACCAGGACTAAACCAGGACTAAACCAGGACTAAACCAGGACTAAACCAGGACTAAACCAGGTCTAAACCAGGACTAAACCAGGACTAAACCAGGTCTAAACCAGATCTAAACCAGGACTAAACCAGGTCTAAACCAGGACTAAACCAGGACTAAACCAGGTCTAAACCAGGACTAAACCAGGACTAAACCAGGTCTAAACCAGATCTAAACCAGGACTAAACCAGGACTAAACCAGGACTAAACCAGGACTAAACCAGGACTAAACCAGGACTAAACCAGGTCTAAACCAGGACTAAACCAGGTCTAAACCAGGTCTAAACCAGGACTAAACCAGGTCTAAACCAGGACTAAACCAGGACTAAACCAGGTCTAAACCAGATCTAAACCAGGACTAAACCAGGTCTAAACCAGGACTAAACCAGGACTAAACCAGGTCTAAACCAGGACTAAACCAGGACTAAACCAGGTCTAAACCAGATCTAAACCAGGACTAAACCAGGACTAAACCAGGACTAAACCAGGTCTAAACCAGGACTAAACCAGGTCTAAACCAGGACTAAACCAGGACTAAACCAGGACTAAACCAGGTCTAAACCAGGTCTAAACCAGATCTAAACCAGGACTAAACCAGGACTAAATCAGGACTAAACCAGGTCTAAACCAGGACTAAACCAGGACTAAACCAGGACTAAACCAGGTCTAAACCAGGTCTAAACCAGATCTAAAACAGGACTAAACCAGATCTAAACCAGGACTAAACCAGGACTAAACCAGGACTAAACCAGGTCTAAACCAGGTCTAAACCAGGTCTAGACCAGGACTAAACCAGGTCTAAAACAGGACTAAAACAGGACTAAAACAGGACTAAAACAGGACTAAACCAGGTCTAAACCAGGACTAAACCAGGTCTAAACCAGGTCTAAACCAGGTCTTAACCAGGTCTAAAACAGGACTAAACCAGGACTAAACCAGGTCTAAACCAGGTCTAAACCAGGTCTAAACCAGGACTAAACCAGGTCTAAACCAGGTCTAAACCAGGACTAAACCAGGTCTAAACCAGGTCTAAACCAGGGCTAAACCAGGTCTAAACCAGATCTAAACCAGATCTAAACCAGGACTAAACCAGGACTAAACCAGGACTAAACCAGGTCTAAACCAGGACTAAACCAGGACTAAACCAGGACTAAACCAGGTCTAAACCAGGTCTAAACCAGATCTAAACCAGGACTAAACCAGGACTAAACCAGGTCTAAACCAGGACTAAACCAGGACTAAACCAGGACTAAACCAGGTCTAAACCAGGTCTAAACCAGATCTAAAACAGGACTAAACCAGATCTAAACCAGGACTAAACCAGGACTAAACCAGGACTAAACCAGGATTAAACCAGGACTAAACCAGGTCTAAACCAGGTCTAAACCAGGTCTAAACCAGGACTAAACCAGGATTAAACCAGGACTAAACCAGGACTAAACCAGGTCTAAACCAGGACTTAACCAGGTCTAAACCAGGACTAAACCAGGACTAAACCAGGACTAAACCAGGTCTAAACCAGGTCTAAACCAGGACTAAACCAGGACTAAACCAGGACTAAACCAGGTCTAAACCAGATCTAAAACAGGACTAAACCAGGTCTAAACCAGGACTAAACCAGGTCTAAACCAGGTCTAAACCAGGTCTTAACCAGGACTAAACCAGGACTAAACCAGGACTAAACCAGGTCTAAACCAGGTCTAAACCAGGTCTAAACCAGGACTAAACCAGGACTGAACCAGGTCTGAACCAGGTCTAAACCAGATCTAAAACAGGACTAAACCAGGTCTGAACCAGGACTAAACCAGGTCTAAACCAGGTCTAAACCAGGACTAAACCAGGTCTAAACCAGGTCTAAACCAGGACTAAACCAGGTCTAAACCAGGTCTAAACCAGGACTAAACCAGGACTAAACCAGGTCTAAACCAGATCTAAACCAGGACTAAACCAGGACTAAACCAGGTCTAAACCAGGACTAAACCAGGTCTAAACCAGGACTAAACCAGGACTAAACCAGGACTAAACCAGGTCTAAACCAGGTCTAAACCAGATCTAAACCAGGACTAAACCAGGACTAAACCAGGACTAAACCAGGTCTAAACCAGGACTAAACCAGGACTGAACCAGGTCTGAACCAGGTCTAAACCAGATCTAAAACAGGACTAAACCAGGTCTGAACCAGGACTAAACCAGGTCTAAACCAGGTCTAAACCAGGACTAAACCAGGTCTAAACCAGGTCTAAACCAGGACTAAACCAGGTCTAAACCAGGTCTAAACCAGGACTAAACCAGGACTAAACCAGGTCTAAACCAGATCTAAACCAGGACTAAACCAGGACTAAACCAGGTCTAAACCAGGACTAAACCAGGTCTAAACCAGGACTAAACCAGGACTAAACCAGGACCAAACCAGGTCTAAACCAGGTCTAAACCAGATCTAAACCAGGACTAAACCAGGACTAAACCAGGACTAAACCAGGTCTAAACCAGGACTAAACCAGGACTAAACCAGGACTAAACCAGGTCTAAACCAGGTCTAAACCAGATCTAAAACAGGACTAAACCAGATCTAAACCAGGACTAAACCAGGACTAAACCAGGACTAAACCAGGTCTAAACCAGGTCTAAACCAGGTCTAAACCAGGACTAAACCAGGTCTAAAACAGGACTAAAACAGGACTAAAACAGGACTAAGACAGTACTAAACCAGGTCTAAACCAGGACTAAACCAGGTCTAAACCAGGTCTAAACCAGGTCTTAACCAGGTCTAAAACAGGACTAAACCAGGACTAAACCAGGTCTAAACCAGGTCTAAACCAGGTCTAAACCAGGACTAAACCAGGTCTAAACCAGGTCTAAACCAGGTCTAAACCAGGACTAAACCAGGTCTAAACCAGGTCTAAACCAGGACTAAACCAGGTCTAAACCAGATCTAAACCAGATCTAAACCAGGACTAAACCAGGACTAAACCAGGACTAAACCAGGTCTAAACCAGGACTAAACCAGGACTAAACCAGGACTAAACCAGGTCTAAACCAGGTCTAAACCAGATCTAAACCAGGACTAAACCAGGACTAAATCAGGTCTAAACCAGGACTAAACCAGGACTAAACCAGGACTAAACCAGGTCTAAACCAGGTCTAAACCAGATCTAAAACAGGACTAAACCAGATCTAAACCAGGACTAAACCAGGACTAAACCAGGATTAAACCAGGACTAAACCAGGTCTAAACCAGGTCTAAACCAGGTCTAAACCAGGATTAAACCAGGATTAAACCAGGACTAAACCAGGACTAAACCAGGTCTAAACCAGGACTTAACCAGGTCTAAACCAGGACTAAACCAGGACTAAACCAGGACTAAACCAGGTCTAAACCAGGTCTAAACCAGGACTAAACCAGGACTAAACCAGGACTAAACCAGGTCTAAACCAGATCTAAACCAGGTCTTAACCAGGACTAAACCAGGACTAAACCAGGACTAAACCAGGTCTAAACCAGGTCTAAACCAGGTCTAAACCAGGACTAAACCAGGTCTAAACCAGGACTAAATCAGGATTAAACCAGGACTAAACCAGGTCTAAACCAGGTCTAAACCAGGTCTAAACCAGGACTAAACCAGGACTAAACCAGGTCTAAACCAGGACTAAACCAGGACTAAACCAGGTCTAAACCAGGACTAAACCAGGACTAAACCAGGACTAAACCAGGTCTAAACCAGGTCTAAACCAGGTATAAAACAGGACTAAACCAGGTCTAAACCAGGACTAAACCAGGACTAAACCAGGACTAAACCAGGATTAAACCAGGACTAAACCAGGTCTAAACCAGGTCTAAACCAGGACTAAACCAGGACTAAACCAGGTCTAAACCAGGTCTAAAACAGGACTAAACCAGGTCTAAACCAGGACTAAACCAGGACTAAACCAGGACTAAACCAGGATTAAATCAGGACTAAACCAGGTCTAAACCAGGACTAAACCAGGACTAAACCAGGACTAAACCAGGATTAAATCAGGACTAAAACAGGACTAAACCAGGTCTAAACCAGGACTAAACCAGGTCTAAACCAGGTCTAAACCAGGTCTAAACCAGGTCTTAACCAGGTCTAAAACAGGACTAAACCAGGACTAAACCAGGTCTAAACCAGGTCTAAACCAGGTCTAAACCAGGACTAAACCAGGTCTAAACCAGGTCTAAACCAGGACTAAACCAGGTCTAAACCAGGTCTAAACCAGGACTAAACCAGGACTAAACCAGGACTAAACCAGGTCTAAACCAGATCTAAACCAGGACTAAACCAGGACTAAACCAGGACTAAACCAGGTCTAAACCAGGACTAAACCAGGTCTAAACCAGGACTAAACCAGGACTAAACCAGGACTAAACCAGGTCTAAACCAGGTCTAAACCAGGTCTAAACCAGGACTAAACCAGGTCTAAACCAGGTCTAAACCAGGACTAAACCAGGTCTAAACCAGGTCTAAACCAGGACTAAACCAGGACTAAACCAGGACTAAACCAGGTCTAAACCAGATCTAAACCAGGACTAAACCAGGTCTAAACCAGGTCTAAACCAGATCTAAACCAGGACTAAACCAGGTCTAAACCAGGACTAAACCAGGACTAAACCAGGTATAAACCAGGTCTAAACCAGATCTAAAACAGGACTAAACCAGATCTAAACCAGGACTAAACCAGGACTAAACCAGGACTAAACCAGGACTAAACCAGGATTAAACCAGGACTAAACCAGGTCTAAACCAGGTCTAAACCAGGTCTAAACCAGGACTAAACCAGGACTAAACCAGGTCTAAACCAGGACTAAACCAGCACTAAACCAGGATTAAACCAGGACTAAACCAGGACTAAACCAGGTCTAAACCAGGACTAAACCAGGACTAAACCAGGATTAAACCAGGACTAAACCAGGACTAAACAAGGACTAAACCAGGTCTAAACCAGGACTAAACCAGGACTAAACCAGGTCTAAACCAGGTCTAAACCAGGACTAAACCAGGACTAAACCAGGTCTAAACCAGGACTAAACCAGGTCTAAACCAGGACTAAACTAGGTCTAAACCAGGTCTAAACCAGGTCTAAACCAGGTCTTAACCAGGACTAAACCAGGACTAAACCAGGACTAAACCAGGACTTAACCAGGTCTAAACCAGGTCTAAACCAGGACTAAACCAGGACTAAACCAGGACTAAACCAGGACTAAACCAGGTCTAAACCAGGTCTAAACCAGGACTAAACCAGGACTAAACCAGGTCTAAACCAGATCTAAACCAGGACTAAACCAGGACTAAACCAGGTCTAAACCAGGACTAAACCAGGTCTAAACCAGGACTAAACCAGGACTAAACCAGGACTAAACCAGGTCTAAACCAGGACTAAACCAGGACTAAACCAGGACTAAACCAGGTCTAAACCAGGTCTAAACCAGGTCTAAACCAGGACTAAACCAGGACTGAACCAGGTCTGAACCAGGTCTAAACCAGATCTAAAACAGGACTAAACCAGGTCTGAACCAGGACTAAACCAGGTCTAAACCAGGTCTAAACCAGGTCTAAACCAGGACTAAACCAGGTCTAAACCAGGTCTAAACCAGGACTAAACCAGGTCTAAACCAGGTCTAAACCAGGACTAAACCAGGACTAAACCAGGTCTAAACCAGATCTAAACCAGGACTAAACCAGGTCTAAACCAGGACTAAACCAGGACTAAACCAGGACTAAACCAGGTCTAAAACAGGACTAAACCAGATCTAAACCAGGACTAAACCAGGACTAAACCAGGACTAAACCAGGTCTAAACCAGGTCTAAACCAGGTCTAAACCAGGACTAAACCAGGTCTAAAACAGGACTAAAACAGGACTAAAACAGGACTAAAACAGTACTAAACCAGGTCTAAACCAGGACTAAACCAGGTCTAAACCAGGTCTAAACCAGGTCTTAACCAGGTCTAAAACAGGACTAAACCAGGACTACCCCAGGTCTAAACCAGGTCTAAACCAGGTCTAAACCAGGACTAAACCAGGTCTAAACCAGGTCTAAACCAGGTCTAAACCAGGTCTAAACCAGGACTAAACCAGGTCTAAACCAGGTCTAAACCAGGACTAAACCAGGTCTAAACCAGATCTAAACCAGATCTAAACCAGGACTAAACCAGGACTAAACCAGGTCTAAACCAGGACTAAACCAGGACTAAACCAGGACTAAACCAGGACTAAACCAGGTCTAAACCAGGTCTAAACCAGATCTAAACCAGGACTAAACCAGGACTAAATCAGGTCTAAACCAGGACTAAACCAGGACTAAACCAGGACTAAACCAGGTCTAAACCAGGTCTAAACCAGATCTAAAACAGGACTAAACCAGATCTAAACCAGGACTAAACCAGGACTAAACCAGGATTAAACCAGGACTAAACCAGGTCTAAACCAGGTCTAAACCAGGTCTAAACCAGGATTAAACCAGGATTAAACCAGGACTAAACCAGGACTAAACCAGGTCTAAACCAGGACTTAACCAGGTCTAAACCAGGACTAAACCAGGACTAAACCAGGACTAAACCAGGTCTAAACCAGGTCTAAACCAGGACTAAACCAGGACTAAACCAGGACTAAACCAGGTCTAAACCAGATCTAAACCAGGTCTTAACCAGGACTAAACCAGGACTAAACCAGGACTAAACCAGGTCTAAACCAGGTCTAAACCAGGTCTAAACCAGGACTAAACCAGGTCTAAACCAGGACTAAATCAGGATTAAACCAGGACTAAACCAGGTCTAAACCAGGTCTAAACCAGGACTAAACCAGGACTAAACCAGGTCTAAACCAGGACTAAACCAGGACTAAACCAGGTCTAAACCAGGACTAAACCAGGACTAAACCAGGACTAAACCAGGTCTAAACCAGGTCTAAACCAGGTATAAAACAGGACTAAACCAGGTCTAAACCAGGACTAAACCAGGACTAAACCAGGACTAAACCAGGATTAAACCAGGACTAAACCAGGTCTAAACCAGGTCTAAACCAGGACTAAACCAGGACTAAACCAGGTCTAAACCAGGTCTAAAACAGGACTAAACCAGGTCTAAACCAGGACTAAACCAGGACTAAACCAGGACTAAACCAGGATTAAACCAGGACTAAACCAGGTCTAAACCAGGTCTAAACCAGGACTAAACCAGGACTAAACCAGGTCTAAACCAGGTCTAAAACAGGACTAAACCAGGTCTAAACCAGGACTAAACCAGGACTAAACCAGGACTAAACCAGGATTAAATCAGGACTAAACCAGGTCTAAACCAGGACTAAACCAGGACTAAACCAGGACTAAACCAGGATTAAATCAGGACTAAAACAGGACTAAACCAGGTCTAAACCAGGACTAAACCAGGTCTAAACCAGGTCTAAACCAGGTCTAAACCAGGTCTTAACCAGGTCTAAAACAGGACTAAACCAGGACTAAACCAGGTCTAAACCAGGTCTAAACCAGGTCTAAACCAGGACTAAACCAGGTCTAAACCAGGTCTAAACCAGGACTAAACCAGGTCTAAACCAGGTCTAAACCAGGACTAAACCAGGACTAAACCAGGACTAAACCAGGTCTAAACCAGATCTAAACCAGGACTAAACCAGGACTAAACCAGGACTAAACCAGGTCTAAACCAGGACTAAACCAGGTCTAAACCAGGACTAAACCAGGACTAAACCAGGACTAAACCAGGTCTAAACCAGGTCTAAACCAGATCTAAACCAGGACTAAACCAGGTCTAAACCAGGACTAAACCAGGACTAAACCAGGTATAAACCAGGTCTAAACCAGATCTAAAACAGGACTAAACCAGATCTAAACCAGGACTAAACCAGGACTAAACCAGGACTAAACCAGGATTAAACCAGGACTAAACCAGGTCTAAACCAGGTCTAAACCAGGTCTAAACCAGGACTAAACCAGGACTAAACCAGGTCTAAACCAGGACTAAACCAGGACTAAACCAGGATTAAACCAGGACTAAACCAGGACTAAACCAGGTCTAAACCAGGACTAAACCAGGACTAAACCAGGATTAAACCAGGACTAAACCAGGACTAAACAAGGACTAAACCAGGTCTAAACCAGGACTAAACCAGGACTAAACCAGGTCTAAACCAGGTCTAAACCAGGACTAAACCAGGACTAAACCAGGACTAAACCAGGTCTAAACCAGGACTAAACCAGGTCTAAACCAGGACTAAACTAGGTCTAAACCAGGTCTAAACCAGGTCTAAACCAGGTCTTAACCAGGACTAAACCAGGACTAAACCAGGACTAAACCAGGACTTAACCAGGTCTAAACCAGGTCTAAACCAGGACTAAACCAGGACTAAACCAGGACTAAACCAGGACTAAACCAGGTCTAAACCAGGACTAAACCAGGTCTAAACCAGGTCTAAACCAGATCTAAAACAGGACTAAACCAGGTCTAAACCAGGACTAAACCAGGACTAAACCAGGACTAAACCAGGACTAAATCAGGATTAAACCAGGACTAAACCAGGACTAAACCAGGACTAAACCAGGTCTAAACCAGATCTAAAACAGGACTAAACCAGGTCTAAACCAGGACTAAACCAGGACTAAACCAGGACTAAACCAGGACTAAACCAGGACTAAATCAGGATTAAACCAGGACTAAACCAGGACTAAACCAGGTCTAAACCAGGTCTAAACCAGGACTAAACCAGGTCCAAACCAGGACTAAACCAGGACTAAACCAGGACACACCAGGTCTAAACCAGGTCTAAACCAGGACTAAACCAGGACTAAACCAGGACTAAATCAGGATTAAACCAGGACTAAACCAGGATTAAATCAGGACTAAACCAGGTCTAAACCAGGACTAAACCAGGACTAAAGCCGGCTCACGTTTGGAGCAGAGTCCTCCTGGGACGTCTGGTTTGGACGGGGCGACATAGGCCAGTCCGAGCGTTCCTTCATCAAAGTCCTGGTACGTGAAGAGATGAGCGAGACAAACGTTTGACGCATTCTCTGCGATGTCCAACGAGAACTGCTGCAGAGACACAGAGAGGACACTGTCAGAGGACACAGAGAGGACACAGTCAGAGGACACAGTCAGAGGACACAGAGGACACAGTCAGAGGACACAGAGGACACAGTCAGAGGACACAGTCAGAGGACACAGTCAGAGGACACAGTCAGAGGACACAGTCAGAGGACACAGAGAGGACATGGTCAGAGGACACAGAGAGGACACAGTCAGAGTACACAGAGAGTACACAGAGAGTACACAGTCAGAGGACAGAGAGAGGACGCAGTACTAGTCCTTTAAGGGTGGGACAGGCGCAATACCTCCAGCAGCCTCTTGACGTCCCACACGTCTCTGTCCCGCACTGGGCTGCCCTTCATGTTAAAGTGACTCTGTCCTGGAGACACGGGGGTGGGACTCTTCTCTATGATGATCTAGAACACCACATCAGATCAGGTGAAGAACGTTAACACACGTGTGACGCTGCTCAGCCTCCAGCACCAATCACAAAACCCCTCCCAAACGTGAGGGGCCCTCAGGAACCCCGTGGCACTTGTGTGAGATGAGGGTGCGGCACGTGTGCGAGATGAGGGCGCGGCACGTGTGCGAGATGAGGGCGCGGCACGTGTGCGAGATCAGGGCGCGGCACGTGTGTGAGATCAGGGCGCGGCACGTGTGCGTGATCAGGGCGCGGCACGTGTGCGAGATCAGGGCGCGGCACGTGTGCGAGATCAGGGCGCGGCACGTGTGTGAGATCAGGGCGCGGCACGTGTGCGAGATCAGGGCGCGGCACGTGTGTGAGATCAGGGCGCGGCACGTGTGCGTGATCAGGGCGCGGCACGTGTGTGAGATGAGGGCGTGGTACGTGTGCGAAATGAGGGCGTGGCAAGTGTGTGAAAAGAGGGCGTGGCACGTGTGTGAAAAGAGGGCGCGGCACGTGTGGAAGAAGAGGGCGCGGCACGTGTGGAAGAAGAGGGCGCGGCACGTGTGGAAGAAGAGGGCGCGGCACTTGTGTGAAAAGAGGGCGCGGCACGTGTGGGAGAAGAGGGCGCGGCACGTGTGGAAGAAGAGGGCGCGGCACGTGTGGAAGAAGAGGGCGCGGCACGTGTGGAAGAAGAGGGCGCGGCACGTGTGGAAGAAGAGGGCGCGGAACGTGTGTGAGATGAGGGCGTGGCACGTGTGTGAAAAGAGGGCGTTGCCTGTGTGTGAAAAGAGGGCGTGGCTTAACCTGCTGGATCTGAACTCCGTATCCACTGAACTCTTTGTCCCACGACGTGTTTCTGTAAATGTCGTCCACTCGATCGATCAACTCGATCTGCAACAAACGACACGCCTTTAAATCCAGCCAGATGCCCTCCCTCCCCCTCCCCCTCCCTCCCGTGTGTCAAATGCCCTCCCGTGTGTCAGATGCCCTCCCGTGTGTCAGATGCCCTCCCTCCCGTACCAGGTAGTTTAAGGTGCTGCTCTCTTCTCCTCGTCCCATGTCTTTGAAGAACCTGTGGTCAGCCACGAGCAGCAGTGGACACGTGTTCCTGCTGTGGTCATGAGTCTGACGCTTCACTCTCCACTCTGAAAACACAACGTCATAAAGAAGAAGACACAAGGCAAAGACGAGGATCAGAGGAGAAGAAACACCTCCTCCCCTTGTTCTACAGTCACTTATGGTGTGCCTCAGGGGTCAAGACTGGGTCCAGTTCTGTTTCCTCTTTTAGTGCTGCCGTTAGGTCACATTAAGGACAGGGGGGGCTCTAAGGACAGGGGGGGCTCTAAGGACAGGGGGAGGCTCTAAGGACAGGGGGCGCTCTGAGGACAGGGGGCGCTCTAAGGACAGGGGGCGCTCTAAGGACAGGGGGAGGCTCTAAGGACAGGGGGAGGCTCTAAGTACAGGGGGCGCTCTAAGGATAGGGGGCGCTCTACGGATAGGGGGAGGCTCTAAGGACAGGGGGAGGCCCTAAGGACAGGGGGAGGCTCTAAGGACAGGGGGAGGCTCTAAGGACAGGGGGAGGTTCTAAGGACAGGGGGAGGCTCTAAGGACAAGGGGAGGCTCTAAGTACAGGGGGAGCTCTAAGGATAGGGGGAGGCTCTAAGGACAGGGGGAGGCTCTAAGGATAGGGGGAGCTCTAAGGATAGGGGGAGGCCCTAAGGACAGGGGGAGGCCCTAAGGACAGGGGGAGGCTCTAAGGACAGGGGGAGGCTCTAAGGACAAGGGGAGGCTCTAAGTACAGGGGGAGCTCTAAGGATAGGGGGAGGCTCTAAGGACAGGGGGAGGCTCTAAGGATAGGGGGAGCTCTAAGGATAGGGGGAGGCCCTAAGGACAGGGGGAGGCCCTAAGGACAGGGGGAGGCCCTAAGGACAGGGGGAGGCTCTAAGGACAGGGGGCGCTCTGAGGACAGGGGGCGCTCTGAGGATAGGGCGCACTCTGAGGACAGGGGGAGGCTCTAAGGACAAGGGGAGGCTCTAAGGACAGGGGGAGGCTCTAAGGACAGGGGGAGGCTCTAAGGACAGGGGGCTCTCACCTTGGAGGAAACCGCTGTCGTGATTTTGGCCGTTACATGAAGTGAAACTGAGCAGAGGAAACCGACAGGCGCAGTGACAGGAGCACTCACCTGGCTCGTGTCCCGGCTCAGGGTCAGAGGTCATGTTCAGCCCCTGCCTCAGGTCGTCAGGCAGCAGCAGTGAGGGGTCAGAGGTCATGTACCCACAGACCGACGGCTGCTGCACTCGGCTCAGGTTCTTTATGTGGTCAGAGCGATAAACCAGCAGACGACCATCAGGGGGCGCCGTGCTGAACCTCCACAGCGGCTTCAACACAAACACACACTTCAGACGACCACCAGGGGGCGCCGTGCTGAACCTCCACAGCGGCTTCAACACAAACACACACTTCAGACGACCACCAGGGGGCGCCGTGCTGAACCTCCACAGGCTTCAACACAAACACACACTTCAGACGACCACCAGGGGGCGCCGTGCTGAACCTCCACAGCAGCTTCAACACAAACACACACTTCAGACGACCACCAGGGGGCGCCGTGCTGAACCTCCACAGGCTTCAACACAAACACACACTTCAGACGACCACCAGGGGGCGCCGTGCTGAACCGCCACAGGCTTCAACACAAACACACACTTCAGACGACCACCAGGGGGCGCCGTGCTGAACCTCCACAGGCTTCAACACAAACACACACTTCAGACGACCACCAGGGGGCGCCGTGCTGAACCGCCACAGGCTTCAACACAAACAAACACTTCAGATGACCACCAGTTTGTTTCTTTAACTCTTTCTCTTCTTTTGTCCCGCTCAGACTCTTCTGTCTTTGATCGAGTGCTTTGTGTCTTTAAAGGTTGAATGGACGATTTTTTTGGCATAATCTGAGTCTTATTTCCTCGTGGCGTGGACGGCCGATTAGTCCTGCCACGTATCAATCATACAACGCATCTATCGCTCACCTTCATCCGCGTGTGGCTCGTCCCACGTTTCCGCGTGTCTAAGCGCATTGATCTATCATAATAGACAGGGGGAGTGGCATGTGCACGGGGGAGTGGCATGAGCACGGGGGAGTGGCATGAGCACGGGGGAGTGGCATGTGCAGCATGTGCACGGGGGAGTGGCATGTGCACGGGGGAGTGGCATGAGCACGGGGGAGTGGCATGAGCACGGGGGAGTGGCATGTGCAGCATGTGCACGGGGGAGTGGCATGAGCACGGGGGAGTGGCATGAGCACGGGGGAGTGGCATGTGCAGCATGTGCACGGGGGAGTGGCATGTGCACGGGGGAGTGGCATGAGCACGGGGGAGTGGCATGTGCACGGGGGAGTGGCATGAGCACGGGGGAGTGGCATGAGCACGGGGGAGTGGCATGTGCAGCATGTGCACGGGGGAGTGGCATGTGCACGGGGGAGTGGCATGTGCAGCATGTGCACGGGGGAGTGGCATGTGCACGGGGGAGTGGCATGTGCACGGGGGAGTGGCATGTGCACGGGGGAGTGGCATGTGCAGCATGTGCACGGGGGAGTGGCATGTGCACGGGGGAGTGGCATGTGCACGGGGGAGTGGCATGTGCACGGGGGAGTGGCATGTGCACGGGGGAGTGGCATGTGCACGGGGGAGTGGAATCGCCGAAAAATCGTCCATTGCGCCTTTAAGATGAAGCTGCACGACGCTCTGTGATACGCCCCCTGGAGGACGCTCTGTGACACGCCCCCTGGAGAACGCTCTGTGACACGCCCCCTGGAGGACGCTCTGTGACACGCCCCCTGGAGGACGCTCTGTGACACGCCCCCTGGAGGACGCTCTGTGACACGCCCCCTGGAGGACGCTCTGTGGTCCTGAACTCCAGTGTCTGACGAGCATTCACGTGTCATCAGTCTCTCAAAGAGGAGAGAGAGACAGGGACAATGTGAGGCTGATGTCCCATTACGTCACAAAGGCGCCGGTCCAGCTGGCGCCGGTCCAGCTGGCAGCCCGGTGTAAACGCTCCGCTCTTTTCTCACACTTTTTTCACACTTATTGTGCTTTCTCATTTGTATTTTGTAAAAAAAATTCTACTTTACTTGTACAATAGGGACACGTGCTGGAATCGCTTTAATTTAACTTGTTTTTGACTTTGTTCGGCTGGATTATTGAGTGTTTTCGTCGTGATGTGCGCTAGCTCTGAGCTAGCCCCCGGCCCCCCCGCCGTCCTAACGTACAGTATGCCGCCGGTACACGTTTATATAAAAGAGGAACTTTATGAATGATCGGGACACGCACTGGAATCGCTTTAATTCAACTTGTTTTGACTTTGTTCGGCTGGATTGAGTGTTTTCGTGTCATCGCGATGTGCCCTGGCTCCGAGCCCCCCCCCGGCCCCCCTGCGCCCCCCCCGGCCGGCGCCATACCGCGTTTACACAAAGGAGGAACTCATTATCCCGGCGGACATCCTAAGATTTTTATAAGAGATCTTCTACTGAGAGTGTTTTTCAAACTTCCTATAAGTTATTTGTTCTTTTCTTCTGTATCTATCTCTGGATCTACCTGCGTTGCATCAATGGAATTTCCCCATGTGGGACAATAAAGGAATATCTTATCTTATCTTATTACAGAGCTGATAGCCGGTGGGCGGGGCTTGATTCGAGAACGACTCTTGGATGAATCCAGATGAAACAACTCTTTTTCCACATTGGCCCCTCCCAGAGGAATGAGGGACACGCCCACATCAGCAGAGACAGTCATGTCGCCCCCTGGTGGAGCAGACACGCCCCCTGGTGGAGCAGACACGCCCCCTGGTGGAGCAGACACGCCCCCTGGTGGAGCAGACACGCCCCCTGGTGGAGCAGTTCATATTTGCATCTGTAACAGGATCGTTTAGAACAGAATGTCTCTTAAACAATGTTCATTTTGGTTTAACATTTGATCATTTGATTGGTCGAATAAGAAGTTTATGATGAAGAACGTGACATTAGGTTCATAACAATGATTAAATATAAGAATTACAGACAATTAAACCAAAGACAAGATAATGACAAAAACATGAAAACACTGAATCTAAAACTCTCTCTAGTCCCTTATTGACGAGGGGCCCTTCGTGACGAGGGGCCCTTCGTGACGAGGGGCCCTTCGTGACGAGGGGCCCTTTGTGACGAGGGGCACTTCGTGACGAGGGGCCCTTCATGACCAGGGGCACTTCATGACCAGGGGCCCTTCATGACGAGGGGCCCTTCATGACGAGGGGCCCTTCGTGACGAGGGGCCCTTCGTGACGAGGGGCCCTTTGTGACGAGGGGCACTTCGTGACGAGGGGCCCTTCATGACCAGGGGCACTTCATGACGAGGGGCCCTTCATGACGAGGGCCTGTCCTGGACTTTACCTCGACGTTGAACTCTCCGTCGTGAGTCACGATACGAGCTGAAAACTCTGTTTCATCGATGAGCGCCTGAACTCTGGAGTGTTCTTCACCTGCAAGAGATAAACCAGGACTAAACAGGACTAAAACGGGACTAAAACAGGACTAAAGCAGGTCTAAACAGGACTAAACAGGACTAAAGCAGGTCTAAAGCAGGTCTAAACAGGACTAAACAGGACTAAAGCAGGACTAAACAGGACTAAACAGGACTAAAGCAGGTCTAAAGCAGGTCTAAACAGGACTAAACAGGACTAAAGCAGGACTAAACAGGACTAAACAGGACTAAAGCAGGTCTAAACAGGACTAAACAGGACTAAACAGGACTAAAGCAGGTCTAAACAGGACTAAACAGGACTAAACAGGTCTAAACAGGTCTAAACAGGACTAAACAGGACTAAACAGGACTAAAGCAGGACTAAACAGGACTAAACCAGGGCTAAACAGGACTAAACAGGACTAAAGCAGGCCTAAACAGGACTAAACAGGACTAAACAGGACTAAACAGGTCTAAACAGGTCTAAACAGGACTAAACAGGACTAAAGCAGGTCTAAACAGGACTAAACAGGACTAAACAGGACTAAACCAGGACTAAACAGGACTAAAGCAGGTCTAAACAGGACTAAACAGGACTAAAGCAGGTCTAAACAGGACTAAACAGGACTAAAGCAGGACTAAACAGGACTAAACAGGTCTAAACAGGTCTAAACAGGACTAAAGCAGGTCTAAACAGGACTAAACAGGACTAAAGCAGGACTAAACAGGACTAAAGCAGGTCTAAACAGGTCTAAACAGGACTAAACTGGACTAAACAGGACTAAAGCAGGTCTAAACAGGACTAAACAGGACTAAACCAGGACTAAAGCAGGTCTAAAGCAGGTCTAAACAGGACTAAACAGGACTAAACAGGACTAAAGCAGGTCTAAACAGGACTAAACAGGACTAAAGCAGGTCTAAAGCAGGTCTAAACAGGACTAAACAGGACTAAACAGGACTAAATAGGACTAAACAGGACTAAACAGGACTAAACAGGACTGACCGATGACATGTCCAGTGTAGTAGTTGTTGCGGTTCACTGGAAACTCGTGCTCAATTCCTCCATCGACAACAACGGCCTTGAATCCTTCTGAGAACAGCTCCTCATTGGTCCTCAAATAAAGCCGGAAGTGTCTGAACGGCCAATCACAGAGCAGCGTCAGTGTAAGAGTAGTTTGTCTCACCTGTGGAGGGCGTGTGTTTCAGGTGCAGTGTTTCAGGTGCAGTTCCGTGCCTCACCTGTGGAGGGCGTGTGTTTCAGGTGCAGTGTTTCAGGTGCAGTTCCGTGCCTCACCTGTGGAGGGCGTGTGTTTCAGGTGCAGTGTTTCAGGTGCAGTGTTTCAGGTGCAGTTCCGTGCCTCACCTGTGGAGGGCGTGTGTTTCAGGTGCAGCGTTTCAGGTGCAGTTCCGTGCCTCACCTGTGGAGGGCGCTGAAGCTCAGCAGCTTGTGGCTCTGAGGCTCCAGGTCTCGGCGTTGGACCGAGTGAGTCTGAAGTTCAGACCAAGTCAAGACCTCGAAGTCCTCGAGCATCGAGTTCAGAAGAAGATCTAGAACCAGCACCAAGAGTGTCAGATGCCCTCCCATAAAACCAGGACTAAACCAGGACTAAACCAGGTCTGAACCAGGTCTGAACCAGGTCTAAACCAGGTCTAAACCAGGTCTAAACCAGGCCTGAACCAGGTCTAAACCAGGTCTAAACCAGGACTGAACCAGGTCTAAACCAGGTCTAAACCAGGACTAAACCAGGTCTAAACCAGGACTGAACCAGGTCTAAACCAGGTTTAAACCAGGACTAAACCAGGACTAAACCAGGACTAAACCAGGTCTAAACCAGGACTGAACCAGGACTGAACCAGGACTAAACCAGGACTAAACCAGGTCTAAACCAGGACTAAACCAGGACTAAACCAGGACTAAACCAGGTCTAAACCAGGACTGAACCAGGACTAAACCAGGACTAAACCAGGTCTAAACCAGGACTAAACCAGGACTAAACCAGGTCTAAACCAGGTCTAAACCAGGTACAAACCAGGTACAAACCAAGTACAAACCAGGAACAAACCAGGACTAAACCAGGACTAAACCAGGTCTAAACCAGCTCTAAACCAGGACTAAACCAGGACTAAACCAGGTCTAAACCAGGTACAAACCAGGTACAAACCAAGTACAAACCAGGAACAAACCAGGACTAAACCAGGTCTAAACCAGGTCTAAACCAGGAATAAACCAGGTCTAAACCAGGACTGAACCGGGTCTAAACCAGGACTAAAGTACATAAACTCACCGTGTTGTTTCGGAGGAGAAACTGCAGCTGTCGCAGAACAAATCCAGACAAACGCGCAAAAACCGGACAAAAACATCACAAATTCGGAGTTTGACACGAGATCCAGAGAAAAATGTTGAATTTAAGTCATGTTTATGAAAGTCAAAGTGTTCGAGTTTGTCCGGAGAAGGAAGAGAAACACGAGCCAAATGAAGAAAGTTGGAGAGAAAAAAGCGCGACACGGAGAGGAAACTACGGCAAAATAAAAGAACCTTCTGGACCTGTTCATTGCAGGATACTACAGGATACTACAGATACTACAGGATAATGCAGGATACTACAGGATAATGCAGGATACTAAAGGATAATGCAGGATACTACAGGATACTACAGATACTACAGGATACTACAGGATACTACAGGATAATGCAGGATACTAAAGGATAATGCAGGATACTACAGGATAATGCAGGATACTAAAGGATAATGCAGGATACTACAGGATACTACAGGATACTACAAGATACTACAGGATACTGCAGGATACTGCAGGGTACTACAGGATACTACAGGATAATGCAGGATACTACAGGATACTACAGGATAATGCAGGGTACTACAGGATACTACAGATACTGCAGATACTACAGATACTACAGGATACTGCAGGATACTACAGGATAATGCAGGATACTACAGGATACTACAGGATACTACAGGATACTACAAGATACTACAGGATACTACAGGATACTACAGGATACTACAGGATACTACAGGATACTACAGGATAATGCAGGATACTACAGGATAATGCAGGATACTAAAGGATAATGCAGGATACTACAGGATAATGCAGGATACTACAGGATAATGCAGGATACTACAGGATACTACAGGATACTACAGGATACTACAAGATACTACAGGATACTGCAGGATACTGCAGGGTACTACAGGATACTACAGGATAATGCAGGATACTACAGGATACTACAGGATAATGCAGGATACTACAGGATACTACAGGATAATGCAGGGTACTACAGGATACTACAGATACTGCAGATACTACAGATACTACAGGATACTGCAGATACTACAGATACTACAGGATACTACAGGATACTACAGGATAATGCAGGATACTACAGGATACTGCAGGATACTACAGGATAATGCAGGATACTACAGGATACTACAGGATACTACAGGATACTACAAGATACTACAGGATACTACAGGATAATGCAGGATACTACAGGATAATGCAGGATACTACAGGATACTGCAGGATACTACAGGATAATGCAGGATACTACAGGATACTACAAGATACTACAGGATACTGCAGGATACTACAGGATAATGCAGGATACTACAGGATAATGCAGGATACTACAGGATAATGCAGGATACTACAGGATAATGCAGGATACTACAGGATAATGCAGGATACTACAGGATAATGCAGGATACTACAGGATAATGCAAGATACTACAGGATACTGCAGGATACTACAGGATACTTCAGGATACTACAGATACTACAGGATACTACAGGACACTACAGATACTACAGGATACTACAGATACTGCAGGATACTACAGGATACTACAGGATACTACAGGATACTACAGATACTACAGGATACTACAAATACTGCAGGATACTACTGGATACTGCAGGATACTACATATACTTCAGATACTGCAGGATACTACAGATACTAAAGATACTACAGGATACTACAGAATACTACAGATACTACAGGATACTGCAGGATACTGCAGGATACTACAGATACTACAGATACTACAGGATACTACAGATACTACAGGATACTACAGGATACTACAGGATACTACAGGATACTACAGGATACTGCAGGATACTACAGGATACTACTGGATACTGCAGGATACTACAGATACTACTGTACAGGATACTACAGATACTACAGGATACTGCAGATAATACAGGATACTACAGTATACTACGGATACTACAGGATACTACAGATACTGCAGGATACTGCAGATAATACAGGATACTACAGTATACTACGGATACTACAGGATACTACAGATACTACAGGATACTACAGGATACTACAGATAATACAGGATACTACAGTATACTACGGATACTACAGGATACTACAGATACTACAGGATACTGCAGATAATACAGGATACTACAGTATACTACGGATACTACAGGATACTACAGATACTACAGGATACTACAGGATACTACAGGATACTGCAGGATACTACAGGATACTACAGATACTACAGGATACTACAGATACTACAGGATACTACAGGATACTACTGTACAGGATACTACAGATACTACAGGATACTGCAGATAATACAGGATACTACAGTATACTACGGATACTACAGATACTTCAGATACTGCAGGATACTACAGATACTAAAGATACTACAGGATACTACAGGATACTACAGATACTACAGGATACTACAAGATACTGCAGGATACTACAGGATACTACAGGATACTACAGGATACTGCAGATACTACAGATACTACAGGATACAACAGGATACTACTGTACAGGATACAACAGATACTACAGGATACTGCAGATACTACAGGATACTACAGAATACTACAGATACTACAGGATACTACAGGATACTACAGATGCTACAGGATACTACAGATACTGCAGGGTACTAAAGGATACTACAGATACTTCAGATAGTGCAGGATACCACAGATACTAAATATATTACAGGATACTACAGGATACTACAGATACTACAGGATACTGCAGGATACTGCAGGATACTACAGATACTACAGATACTACAGGATACTACAGATACTACAGGATACTGCAGGATACTGCAGGATACTACAGATACTACAGATACTACAGGATACTACAGGATACTACAGGATACTACAGGATACTGCAGGACACTACAGGATACTACAGGATACTACTGGATACTGCAGGATACTACAGATACTACAGGATACTACAGGATACTACAGGATACTGCAGGATACTACAGATACTACAGGATACTACAGGATACTACAGGATACTACAGATACTACAGGATACTACAGGATACTACAGGATACTACAGATACTACAGGATACTACAGATACTACAGGATACTACAGGATACTACAGATAATACAGGATACTACAGGATACTACAGGATACTACAGGATACTACAAGATACTGCAGGATACTACAGGATACTACAGGATACTACAGGATACTACAAGATACTGCAGGATACTACAGGATACCACAGATACTAAAGATACTACAGGATACTACAGGATACTACAGGATACTACAGATACTACAGGATACTGCAGGATACTACAGATACTACAGGATACTGCAGGATACTGCAGGATACTACAGATACTACAGATACTACAGGATACTACAGGATACTACAGGATACTACAGGATACTGCAGGATACTACAGGATACTGCAGGATACTGCAGGATACTACAGGATACTGCAGATACTACAGGATACTACAGATACTACAGATACTACAGGATACTACAGGATACTACAGGATACTACTGTACAGGATACTACAGATACTACAGGATAATACAGGATACTACAGAAACTACAGGATACTACAGGATACTACAGGATACTACGGATACTACAGGATACTACAGGATACTACAGGATACTACAGGATACTCCAGATACTACTTGATACTACAGGATACTACAGATACTACAGATACTACAGGATACTACAGGATACTGCAGGATACTACAGATACTACAGATACTGCAGGATACTACAGGATACTACAGGATACTCCAGATACTACATGATACTACAGGATACTACAGGATACTACAGATACTACAGGATACTACAGGATACTGCAGGATACTAGAGATACTACAGATACTGCAGGATACTACAGGATACTACAGGATACTACAGATACTACAGATACTACAGGATACTACAGGATACTCCAGATACTACAGGATACTACAGGATACTGCAGGATACTACAGATACTACAGATACTGCAGGATACTACAGGATACTACAGATACTACATGATACTACAGGATACTACAGGTTACTACAGATACCACAGGATACTACAGGATACTACAGGATACTACAGGATACTACAGGATACTACAGAAAACTGCAGGGGACTACGGATACTACAGATACTACATATACTGCAGGATACTACAGGATACTGCAGAATACTACAGGATACTGCAGGATACTACAGATACTACAGATACTGCAGGATACTACAGGATACTACAGGATACTGCAGGATACTACAGGATGCTGCAGGATACTACAGGATACTACAGGATATTACAGGATACTGCACAATCCTACGGGATACTGCGGGATACTACAGGATACTACAGATACTACAGGATACTGCAGGATACTGCAGGATACTACAGATACTACAGATACTACAGGATACTACAGATACTACAGGATACTGCAGGATACTGCAGGATACTACAGATACTACAGATACTACAGGATACTACAGGATACTACAGGATACTACAGGATACTGCAGGACACTACAGGATACTACAGGATACTACTGGATACTGCAGGATACTACAGATACTACAGGATACTACAGGATACTACAGGATACTGCAGGATACTACAGATACTACAGGATACTACAGGATACTACAGGATACTACAGATACTACAGGATACTACAGGATACTACAGGATACTACAGATACTACAGGATACTACAGATACTACAGGATACTACAGGATACTACAGATAATACAGGATACTACAGGATACTACAGGATACTACAGGATACTACAAGATACTGCAGGATACTACAGGATACTACAGGATACTACAGGATACTACAAGATACTGCAGGATACTACAGGATACCACAGATACTAAAGATACTACAGGATACTACAGGATACTACAGGATACTACAGATACTACAGGATACTGCAGGATACTACAGATACTACAGGATACTGCAGGATACTGCAGGATACTACAGATACTACAGATACTACAGGATACTACAGGATACTACAGGATACTACAGGATACTGCAGGATACTACAGGATACTGCAGGATACTGCAGGATACTACAGGATACTGCAGATACTACAGGATACTACAGATACTACAGATACTACAGGATACTACAGGATACTACAGGATACTACTGTACAGGATACTACAGATACTACAGGATAATACAGGATACTACAGAAACTACAGGATACTACAGGATACTACAGGATACTACGGATACTACAGGATACTACAGGATACTACAGGATACTACAGGATACTCCAGATACTACTTGATACTACAGGATACTACAGATACTACAGATACTACAGGATACTACAGGATACTGCAGGATACTACAGATACTACAGATACTGCAGGATACTACAGGATACTACAGGATACTCCAGATACTACATGATACTACAGGATACTACAGGATACTACAGATACTACAGGATACTACAGGATACTGCAGGATACTAGAGATACTACAGATACTGCAGGATACTACAGGATACTACAGGATACTACAGATACTACAGATACTGCAGGATACTACAGGATACTACAGGATACTCCAGATACTACAGGATACTACAGGATACTGCAGGATACTACAGATACTACAGATACTGCAGGATACTACAGGATACTACAGATACTACATGATACTACAGGATACTACAGGTTACTACAGATACCACAGGATACTACAGGATACTACAGGATACTACAGGATACTACAGGATACTACAGAAAACTGCAGGGGACTACGGATACTACAGATACTACATATACTGCAGGATACTACAGGATACTGCAGAATACTACAGGATACTGCAGGATACTACAGATACTACAGATACTGCAGGATACTACAGGATACTACAGGATACTGCAGGATACTACAGGATGCTGCAGGATACTACAGGATACTACAGGATATTACAGGATACTGCACAATCCTACGGGATACTGCGGGATACTACAGGATAATGCAGGATACTACAGGATAATGCAGGATACTACAGGATAATGCAGGATACTACAGGATACTGCAGGATACTACAGGATAATGCAAGATACTACAGGATACTGCAGGATACTACAGGATACTTCAGGATACTACAGATACTACAGGATACTACAGGACACTACAGATACTACAGGATACTACAGATACTGCAGGATACTACAGGATACTACAGGATACTACAGGATACTACAGATACTACAGGATACTACAAATACTGCAGGATACTACTGGATACTGCAGGATACTACATATACTTCAGATACTGCAGGATACTACAGATACTAAAGATACTACAGGATACTACAGAATACTACAGATACTACAGATACTACAGGATCCTGCAGGATACTACAGATACTACAGGATACTGCAGGATACTGCAGGATACTACAGATACTACAGGATACTACAGGATACTACAGGATACTGCAGGATACTACAGGATACTACAGATACTACAGGATACTACAGATACTACAGGATACTACAGATACTACAGGATACTACAGGATACTACTGTACAGGATACTACAGATACTACAGGATAATGCAGGATACTACAGGATAATGCAGGATACTACAGGATAATGCAGGATACTACAGGATACTGCAGGATACTACAGGATAATGCAAGATACTACAGGATACTGCAGGATACTACAGGATACTTCAGGATACTACAGATACTACAGGATACTACAGGACACTACAGATACTACAGGATACTACAGATACTGCAGGATACTACAGGATACTACAGGATACTACAGGATACTACAGATACTACAGGATACTACAAATACTGCAGGATACTACTGGATACTGCAGGATACTACATATACTTCAGATACTGCAGGATACTACAGATACTAAAGATACTACAGGATACTACAGAATACTACAGATACTACAGATACTACAGGATCCTGCAGGATACTACAGATACTACAGGATACTGCAGGATACTGCAGGATACTGCAGATACTACAGGATACTACAGGATACTACAGGATACTGCAGGATACTACAGGATACTACAGATACTACAGGATACTACAGATACTACAGGATACTACAGATACTACAGGATACTACAGGATACTACTGTACAGGATACTACAGATACTACAGGATACTGCAGATAATACAGGATACTACAGTATACTACGGATACTACAGGATACTACAGATACTGCAGGATACTACAGGATACTGCAGATAATACAGGATACTACAGTATACTACGGATACTACAGGATACTACAGATACTACAGGATACTACAGGATACTACAGATAATACAGGATACTACAGTATACTACGGATACTACAGGATACTACAGATACTACAGGATACTGCAGATAATACAGGATACTACAGTATACTACGGATACTACAGGATACTACAGATACTACAGGATACTACAGGATACTACAGGATACTGCAGGATACTACAGGATACTACAGATACTACAGGATACTACAGATACTACAGGATACTACAGATACTACAGGATACTACAGGATACTACTGTACAGGATACTACAGATACTACAGGATACTGTTGATAATACAGGATACTACAGTATACTACGGATACTACAGATACTTCAGATACTGCAGGATACTACAGATACTAAAGATACTACAGGATACTACAGGATACTACAGGATACTACAGATACTACAGGATACTACAAGATACTGCAGGATACTACAGGATACTACAGGATACTACAGGATACTGCAGATACTACAGATACTACAGGATACAACAGGATACTACTGCACAGGATACAACAGATACTACAGGATACTGCAGATACTACAGGATACTACAGAATACTACAGATACTACAGGATACTACAGGATACTACAGATACTACAGGATACTACAGATACTGCAGGGTACTAAAGGATACTACAGATACTTCAGATAGTGCAGGATACCACAGATACTAAATATACTACAGGATACTACAGGATACTACAGATACTACAGATACTACAGGATACTGCAGGATACTACAGATACTACAGGATACTGCAGGATACTGCAGGATACTACAGATACTACAGATACTACAGGATACTACAGGATACTACAGGATACTACAGGATACTGCAGGATACTACAGGATACTACAGGATACTACTGGATACTGCAGGATACTACAGATACTACAGGATACTACAGGATACTACAGGATACTGCAGGATACTACAGATACTACAGGATACTACAGGATACTACAGGATACTACAGATACTACAGGATACTACAGATACTACAGGATACTACAGGATACTACAGGATACTACAAGATACTGCAGGATACTACAGGATACTACAGGATACTACAGGATACTACAAGATACTGCAGGATACTACAGGATACCACAGATACTAAAGATACTACAGGATACTACAGGATACTACAGATACTACAGGATACTGCAGGATACTACAGATACTACAGGATACTGCAGGATACTGCAGGATACTACAGATACTACAGATACTACAGGATACTACAGGATACTACAGGATACTACAGGATACTGCAGGATACTACAGGATACTGCAGGATACTGCAGGATACTACAGGATACTGCAGATACTACAGGATACTACAGATACTACAGATACTACAGGATACTACAGGATACTACAGGATACTACTGTACAGGATACTACAGATACTACAGGATAATACAGGATACTACAGAAACTACAGGATACTACAGGATACTACAGGATACTACGGATACTACAGGATACTACAGATACTGCAGGATGCTGCAGGATACTACAGGATACTACAGGATACTACAGGATACTACAGGATACTACAGGATACTCCAGATACTACTTGATACTACAGGATACTACAGATACTACAGATACTACAGGATACTACAGATACTACAGGATACTACAGATACTACAGGATACTACAGGATACTACTGTACAGGATACTACAGATACTACAGGATACTGCAGATAATACAGGATACTACAGTATACTACGGATACTACAGGATACTACAGATACTGCAGGATACTACAGGATACTGCAGATAATACAGGATACTACAGTATACTACGGATACTACAGGATACTACAGATACTACAGGATACTACAGGATACTACAGATAATACAGGATACTACAGTATACTACGGATACTACAGGATACTACAGATACTACAGGATACTGCAGATAATACAGGATACTACAGTATACTACGGATACTACAGGATACTACAGATACTACAGGATACTACAGGATACTACAGGATACTGCAGGATACTACAGATACTACAGGATACTACAGATACTACAGGATACTACAGATACTACAGGATACTACAGGATACTACTGTACAGGATACTACAGATACTACAGGATACTGCAGATAATACAGGATACTACAGTATACTACGGATACTACAGATACTTCAGATACTGCAGGATACTACAGATACTAAGGATACTACAGGATACTACAGGATACTACAGGATACTACAGATACTACAGGATACTACAAGATACTGCAGGATACTACAGGATACTACAGGATACTACAGGATACTGCAGATACTACAGATACTACAGGATACAACAGGATACTACTGCACAGGATACAACAGATACTACAGGATACTGCAGATACTACAGGATACTACAGAATACTACAGATACTACAGGATACTACAGGATACTACAGATACTACAGGATACTACAGATACTGCAGGGTACTAAAGGATACTACAGATACTTCAGATAGTGCAGGATACCACAGATACTAAATATACTACAGGATACTACAGGATACTACAGATACTACAGATACTACAGGATACTGCAGGATACTACAGATACTACAGGATACTGCAGGATACTGCAGGATACTACAGATACTACAGATACTACAGGATACTACAGGATACTACAGGATACTACAGGATACTGCAGGATACTACAGGATACTACAGGATACTACTGGATACTGCAGGATACTACAGATACTACAGGATACTACAGGATACTACAGGATACTGCAGGATACTACAGATACTACAGGATACTACAGGATACTACAGGATACTACAGATACTACAGGATACTACAGATACTACAGGATACTACAGGATACTACAGGATACTACAAGATACTGCAGGATACTACAGGATACTACAGGATACTACAGGATACTACAAGATACTGCAGGATACTACAGGATACCACAGATACTAAAGATACTACAGGATACTACAGGATACTACAGATACTACAGGATACTGCAGGATACTACAGATACTACAGGATACTGCAGGATACTGCAGGATACTACAGATACTACAGATACTACAGGATACTACAGGATACTACAGGATACTACAGGATACTGCAGGATACTACAGGATACTGCAGGATACTGCAGGATACTACAGGATACTGCAGATACTACAGGATACTACAGATACTACAGATACTACAGGATACTACAGGATACTACAGGATACTACTGTACAGGATACTACAGATACTACAGGATAATACAGGATACTACAGAAACTACAGGATACTACAGGATACTACAGGATACTACGGATACTACAGGATACTACAGATACTGCAGGATGCTGCAGGATACTACAGGATACTACAGGATACTACAGGATACTACAGGATACTACAGGATACTCCAGATACTACTTGATACTACAGGATACTACAGATACTACAGATACTACAGGATACTACAGGATACTGCAGGATACTACAGATACTACAGATACTGCAGGATACTACAGGATACTACAGGATACTCCAGATACTACATGATACTACAGGATACTACAGGATACTACAGATACTACAGGATACTACAGGATACTGCAGGATACTAGAGATACTACAGATACTGCAGGATACTACAGGATACTACAGGATACTACAGATACTACAGATACTGCAGGATACTACAGGATACTACAGGATACTCCAGATACTACAGGATACTACAGGATACTGCAGGATACTACAGATACTACAGATACTGCAGGATACTACAGGATACTACAGATACTACAGATACTACATGATACTACAGGATACTACAGGATACTACAGATACCACAGGATACTACAGGATACTACAGGATACTACAGATACTACAGGATACTACAGGATACTACAGAAAACTGCAGGGGACTACGGATACTACAGATACTACATATACTGCAGGATACTACAGGATACTGCAGAATACTACAGGATACTGCAGGATACTACAGATACTACAGATACTGCAGGATACTACAGGATACTACAGGATACTGCAGGATACTACAGGATGCTGCAGGATACTACAGGATACTACAGGATATTACAGGATACTGCACAATCCTACGGGATACTGCGGGATACTACAGGATACTACAGGATACTGCAGGATACTACAGGATACTACAGAATACTACAGATACTACAGGATACTACAGGATACTGCAGATACTACAGGATACTACAGATACTGCAGGATACTACAGGATACTACAGGATACTACAGATACTACAGGATACTACAGATAATACAGGATACTACAGATACTACAGGATACTAGAGGATACTGCAGGATACAACAGATAAGTCAGATACTGCAGATACTGCAGATACTACAGGATACTACAGGATACTACAGATACTGCAGGATACTACAGGATATTACAGGATACTACAGATACTACAGGATACTACAGATACTACAGGATACTACAGGATACTACAGATACTGCAGGATACTACATATACTACAGATACTGCAGGATACTACAGGATACTACAGGATACTACAGGATACTACAGATACTACAGATACTGCAGGATACTACAGGATACTGCAGGATACTACAGATAATACAGATACTACAGGATACTACAGATACTACAGATACTACAGCTACTACAGATACTGCAGGATACTACAGGAAACTACAGACACTACAGGATACTACAGGATACTACAGGATACTACAGGATACTACAGGATACTACTGATACTACAGATACTGCAGGATACTACAGATACTACAGATACTGCAGGATACTACAGGATACTACAGGATACTACAGGATACTCCAGATACTACATGATACTACAGGATACTACAGGATACTACAGATACTACAGGATACTACAGATACTATAGATACTCCAGGATACTACAGGATACTACAGGATACTACAGGATACCGCAGGATACTGCAGGATACTACAGGATACCACAGGATACTACAGGATACTGCAGAATACTACGGGATACTGCGGGATACTACAGGATACTACAGGATACTGCAGGATACTGCAGGATACTACAGGATACTACAGATACTACAGGATACTGCAGGATACTGCAGGATGCTACAGATACTACAGATACTACAGGATACTACAGGATACTACAGGATACTGCAGGATACTACAGGATACTACAGGATACTACAGGATACTGCAGGATACTGCAGGATACTACAGGATACTACAGGATACTACAGGATACTACAGATACTGCAGGATACTACAGATAATACAGGATACTACAGATACTACAGGATACTAGAGGATACTGCAGGATACAATAGATAAGTCAGATACTGCAGGATACTACAGATACTACAGATACTACAGATACTACAGGATAGTACAGATACTACAGGATACTACAGATACTAAAGATACTACAGATACTGCAGGATACTACAGATACTGCAGGATTCATCAGATACTACAGATACTGCAGGATACTACAGGATACTACAGGATACTACAGGATACTACAGATACTGCAGGATACTACAGATACTACAGATACTGCAGGATACTACAGGATACTACAGGATACTACAGATACTACAGATACTGCAGGATACTACAGATACTACAGATACTGCAGGATACTACAGATACTGCAGGATACTACAGGATACTACAGGATACTACAGATAATACAGATAATGCAGGATACTACAGGATACTACAGGATACTGCAGATACTACAGGATACTACAGGATACTACAGATACTGCAGGATACTACAGGATACTACAGGATACTACAGATACTACAGGATACTACAGATAATACAGGATACTACAGATACTACAGGATACTAGAGGATACTGCAGGATACAACAGATAAGTCAGATACTGCAGATACTACAGGATACTACAGGATACTACAGATACTCCAGATACTACATGATACTACAGGATACTACAGGATACTACAGATACTACAGGATACTACAGGATACTGCATGATACTACAGATACTGCAGGATACTACAGGATACTGCATGATACTTCAGATACTGCAGGATACTACAGATACTACAGGATACTAGAGGATACTGCAGGATACAACAGATAAGTCAGATACTGCAGATACTACAGGATACTACAGGATACTACAGATACTCCAGATACTACATGATACTACAGGATACTACAGGATACTACAGATACTACAGGATACTACAGGATACTGCATGATACTACAGATACTGCAGGATACTACAGATACTATAGATACTGCAGGATACTACAGGATACTACAGGAGACTACAGATACTTCAGGATACTACAGGATACTACAGGATACTACAGATACTACAGGATACTACAGATAATACAGGATACTACAGATACTACAGGATACTAGAGGATACTGCAGGATACAACAGATAAGTCAGATACTGCAGATACTACAGGATACTAAAGGATACTACAGATACTGCAGGATACTACAGGATATTACAGGATACTACAGATACTACAGGATACTACAGATACTAGAGGATACTACAGGATACTACAGGATACTACAGATACTGCAGGATACTACAGATACTACAGATACTGCAGGATACTACAGGATACTACAGGATACTACAGGATACTACAGATACTACAGATACTGCAGGATACTACAGATACTGCAGGATACTACAGGATACTGCAGGATACTACAGATAATACAGATACTGCAGGATACTACAGCTACTACAGATACTGCAGGATACTACAGGAAACTACAGACACTACAGGATAATACAGGATACTACAGGATACTACAGGATACTACAGATACTACAGATACTGCAGGATACTACAGATACTACAGATACTGCAGGATACTACAGATACTGCAGGATACTCCAGATACTACATGATACTACAGGATACTACAGGATACTACAGGATACTACAGATAATACAGATACTGCAGGATACTACAGGATACTACAGGATACTACTGATACTACAGATAGTGCAGGATACTACAGATACTACAGATACTGCAGGATACTACAGGATACTACAGGATACTACAGGATACTACAGGATACTACAGATACTGCAGGATACTACAGATACTACAGATACTGCAGGATACTACAGGATACTACAGGATACTACAGGATACTACAGATACTACAGATACTGCAGGATACTACAGATACTGCAGGATACTACAGGATACTGCAGGATACTACAGATAATACAGATACTGCAGGATACTACAGCTACTACAGATACTACAGGATACTACAGGAAACTACAGACACTACAGGATACTACAGGATACTACAGGATACTACAGGATACTACTGATACTACAGATAGTGCAGGATACTACAGATACTACAGATACTGCAGGATACTACAGGATACTACAGGATACTACAGGATACTCCAGATACTACATGATACTACAGGATACTACAGGATACTACAGATACTACAGGATACTCCAGATACTACATGATACTACATATACTACAGAGTCTGAGGATAAAGTCTACGAAACATCTGAGGAATAAAGTCTGGCGGTAATGCAACACTCGGATGCCAACCGCCATAAAACAACAACAACAACAACAACAACAACATATACTACAGGATACTGCAGGATACTGCAGGATACTACAGGATACCACAGGATACTACAGGATACTGCAGAATACTACGGGATACTGCGGGATACTACAGGATACTACAGGATACTGCAGGATACTGCAGGATACTACAGGATACTACAGATACTACAGGATACTGCAGGATACTGCAGGATGCTACAGATACTACAGATACTACAGGATACCACAGGATACTACAGGATACTGCAGGATACTACAGGATACTACAGGATACTACAGGATACTGCAGGATACTGCAGGATACTACAGGATACTACAGGATACTACAGGATACTACAGATACTGCAGGATACTACAGATAATACAGGATACTACAGATACTACAGGATACTAGAGGATACTGCAGGATACAACAGATAAGTCAGATACTGCAGGATACTACAGATACTACAGATACTACAGGATACTACAGATACTACAGGATACTACAGATACTAAAGATACTACAGATACTGCAGGATACTACAGGATACTACAGGATACTACAGGATACTACAGATACTACAGATACTGCAGGATACTACAGATACTACAGATACTGCAGGATACTACAGATACTACAGGATACTACAGATACTACAGGATACTACAGGATACTACTGTACAGGATACTACAGATACTACAGGATACTGCAGATAATACAGGATACTACAGTATACTACGGATACTACAGGATACTACAGATACTGCAGGATACTACAGGATACTGCAGATAATACAGGATACTACAGTATACTACGGATACTACAGGATACTACAGATACTACAGGATACTACAGGATACTACAGATAATACAGGATACTACAGTATACTACGGATACTACAGGATACTACAGATACTACAGGATACTGCAGATAATACAGGATACTACAGTATACTACGGATACTACAGGATACTACAGATACTACAGGATACTACAGGATACTACAGGATACTGCAGGATACTACAGATACTACAGGATACTACAGATACTACAGGATACTACAGATACTACAGGATACTACAGGATACTACTGTACAGGATACTACAGATACTACAGGATACTGCAGATAATACAGGATACTACAGTATACTACGGATACTACAGATACTTCAGATACTGCAGGATACTACAGATACTAAGGATACTACAGGATACTACAGGATACTACAGGATACTACAGATACTACAGGATACTACAAGATACTGCAGGATACTACAGGATACTACAGGATACTACAGGATACTGCAGATACTACAGATACTACAGGATACAACAGGATACTACTGCACAGGATACAACAGATACTACAGGATACTGCAGATACTACAGGATACTACAGAATACTACAGATACTACAGGATACTACAGGATACTACAGATACTACAGGATACTACAGATACTGCAGGGTACTAAAGGATACTACAGATACTTCAGATAGTGCAGGATACCACAGATACTAAATATACTACAGGATACTACAGGATACTACAGATACTACAGATACTACAGGATACTGCAGGATACTACAGATACTACAGGATACTGCAGGATACTGCAGGATACTACAGATACTACAGATACTACAGGATACTACAGGATACTACAGGATACTACAGGATACTGCAGGATACTACAGGATACTACAGGATACTACTGGATACTGCAGGATACTACAGATACTACAGGATACTACAGGATACTACAGGATACTGCAGGATACTACAGATACTACAGGATACTACAGGATACTACAGGATACTACAGATACTACAGGATACTACAGATACTACAGGATACTACAGGATACTACAGGATACTACAAGATACTGCAGGATACTACAGGATACTACAGGATACTACAGGATACTACAAGATACTGCAGGATACTACAGGATACCACAGATACTAAAGATACTACAGGATACTACAGGATACTACAGATACTACAGGATACTGCAGGATACTACAGATACTACAGGATACTGCAGGATACTGCAGGATACTACAGATACTACAGATACTACAGGATACTACAGGATACTACAGGATACTACAGGATACTGCAGGATACTACAGGATACTGCAGGATACTGCAGGATACTACAGGATACTGCAGATACTACAGGATACTACAGATACTACAGATACTACAGGATACTACAGGATACTACAGGATACTACTGTACAGGACACTACAGATACTACAGGATAATACAGGATACTACAGAAACTACAGGATACTACAGGATACTACAGGATACTACGGATACTACAGGATACTACAGATACTGCAGGATGCTGCAGGATACTACAGGATACTACAGGATACTACAGGATACTACAGGATACTACAGGATACTCCAGATACTACTTGATACTACAGGATACTACAGATACTACAGATACTACAGGATACTACAGGATACTGCAGGATACTACAGATACTACAGATACTGCAGGATACTACAGGATACTACAGGATACTCCAGATACTACATGATACTACAGGATACTACAGGATACTACAGATACTACAGGATACTACAGGATACTGCAGGATACTAGAGATACTACAGATACTGCAGGATACTACAGGATACTACAGGATACTACAGATACTACAGATACTGCAGGATACTACAGGATACTACAGGATACTCCAGATACTACAGGATACTACAGGATACTGCAGGATACTACAGATACTACAGATACTGCAGGATACTACAGGATACTACAGATACTACAGATACTACATGATACTACAGGATACTACAGGATACTACAGATACCACAGGATACTACAGGATACTACAGGATACTACAGATACTACAGGATACTACAGGATACTACAGAAAACTGCAGGGGACTACGGATACTACAGATACTACATATACTGCAGGATACTACAGGATACTGCAGAATACTACAGGATACTGCAGGATACTACAGATACTACAGATACTGCAGGATACTACAGGATACTACAGGATACTGCAGGATACTACAGGATGCTGCAGGATACTACAGGATACTACAGGATATTACAGGATACTGCACAATCCTACGGGATACTGCGGGATACTACAGGATACTACAGGATACTGCAGGATACTACAGGATACTACAGAATACTACAGATACTACAGGATACTACAGGATACTGCAGATACTACAGGATACTACAGATACTGCAGGATACTACAGGATACTACAGGATACTACAGATACTACAGGATACTACAGATAATACAGGATACTACAGATACTACAGGATACTAGAGGATACTGCAGGATACAACAGATAAGTCAGATACTGCAGATACTGCAGATACTACAGGATACTACAGGATACTACAGATACTGCAGGATACTACAGGATATTACAGGATACTACAGATACTACAGGATACTACAGATACTACAGGATACTACAGGATACTACAGATACTGCAGGATACTACATATACTACAGATACTGCAGGATACTACAGGATACTACAGGATACTACAGGATACTACAGATACTACAGATACTGCAGGATACTACAGGATACTGCAGGATACTACAGATAATACAGATACTACAGGATACTACAGATACTACAGATACTACAGCTACTACAGATACTGCAGGATACTACAGGAAACTACAGACACTACAGGATACTACAGGATACTACAGGATACTACAGGATACTACAGGATACTACTGATACTACAGATACTGCAGGATACTACAGATACTACAGATACTGCAGGATACTACAGGATACTACAGGATACTACAGGATACTCCAGATACTACATGATACTACAGGATACTACAGGATACTACAGATACTACAGGATACTACAGATACTATAGATACTCCAGGATACTACAGGATACTACAGGATACTACAGGATACCGCAGGATACTGCAGGATACTACAGGATACCACAGGATACTACAGGATACTGCAGAATACTACGGGATACTGCGGGATACTACAGGATACTACAGGATACTGCAGGATACTGCAGGATACTACAGGATACTACAGATACTACAGGATACTGCAGGATACTGCAGGATGCTACAGATACTACAGATACTACAGGATACTACAGGATACTACAGGATACTGCAGGATACTACAGGATACTACAGGATACTACAGGATACTGCAGGATACTGCAGGATACTACAGGATACTACAGGATACTACAGGATACTACAGATACTGCAGGATACTACAGATAATACAGGATACTACAGATACTACAGGATACTAGAGGATACTGCAGGATACAATAGATAAGTCAGATACTGCAGGATACTACAGATACTACAGATACTACAGATACTACAGGATAGTACAGATACTACAGGATACTAAAGATACTACAGATACTGCAGGATACTACAGATACTGCAGGATTCATCAGATACTACAGATACTGCAGGATACTACAGGATACTACAGGATACTACAGGATACTACAGATACTGCAGGATACTACAGATACTACAGATACTGCAGGATACTACAGGATACTACAGGATACTACAGATACTACAGATACTGCAGGATACTACAGATACTACAGATACTGCAGGATACTACAGATACTGCAGGATACTACAGGATACTACAGGATACTACAGATAATACAGATAATGCAGGATACTACAGGATACTACAGGATACTGCAGATACTACAGGATACTACAGGATACTACAGATACTGCAGGATACTACAGGATACTACAGGATACTACAGATACTACAGGATACTACAGATAATACAGGATACTACAGATACTACAGGATACTAGAGGATACTGCAGGATACAACAGATAAGTCAGATACTGCAGATACTACAGGATACTACAGGATACTACAGATACTCCAGATACTACATGATACTACAGGATACTACAGGATACTACAGATACTACAGGATACTACAGGATACTGCATGATACTACAGATACTGCAGGATACTACAGGATACTGCATGATACTTCAGATACTGCAGGATACTACAGATACTACAGGATACTAGAGGATACTGCAGGATACAACAGATAAGTCAGATACTGCAGATACTACAGGATACTACAGGATACTACAGATACTCCAGATACTACATGATACTACAGGATACTACAGGATACTACAGATACTACAGGATACTACAGGATACTGCATGATACTACAGATACTGCAGGATACTACAGATACTATAGATACTGCAGGATACTACAGGATACTACAGGAGACTACAGATACTTCAGGATACTACAGGATACTACAGGATACTACAGATACTACAGGATACTACAGATAATACAGGATACTACAGATACTACAGGATACTAGAGGATACTGCAGGATACAACAGATAAGTCAGATACTGCAGATACTACAGGATACTAAAGGATACTACAGATACTGCAGGATACTACAGGATATTACAGGATACTACAGATACTACAGGATACTACAGATACTAGAGGATACTACAGGATACTACAGGATACTACAGATACTGCAGGATACTACAGATACTACAGATACTGCAGGATACTACAGGATACTACAGGATACTACAGGATACTACAGATACTACAGATACTGCAGGATACTACAGATACTGCAGGATACTACAGGATACTGCAGGATACTACAGATAATACAGATACTGCAGGATACTACAGCTACTACAGATACTGCAGGATACTACAGGATACTACAGGATACTACAGGATACTACAGATACTACAGATACTGCAGGATACTACAGATACTACAGATACTGCAGGATACTACAGATACTGCAGGATACTCCAGATACTACATGATACTACAGGATACTACAGGATACTACAGGATACTACAGATAATACAGATACTGCAGGATACTACAGGATACTACAGGATACTACTGATACTACAGATAGTGCAGGATACTACAGATACTACAGATACTGCAGGATACTACAGGATACTACAGGATACTACAGGATACTACAGGATACTACAGATACTGCAGGATACTACAGATACTACAGATACTGCAGGATACTACAGGATACTACAGGATACTACAGGATACTACAGATACTACAGATACTGCAGGATACTACAGATACTGCAGGATACTACAGGATACTGCAGGATACTACAGATAATACAGATACTGCAGGATACTACAGCTACTACAGATACTACAGGATACTACAGGAAACTACAGACACTACAGGATACTACAGGATACTACAGGATACTACAGGATACTACTGATACTACAGATAGTGCAGGATACTACAGATACTACAGATACTGCAGGATACTACAGGATACTACAGGATACTACAGGATACTCCAGATACTACATGATACTACAGGATACTACAGGATACTACAGATACTACAGGATACTCCAGATACTACATGATACTACATATACTACAGAGTCTGAGGATAAAGTCTACGAAACATCTGAGGAATAAAGTCTGGCGGTAATGCAACACTCGGATGCCAACCGCCATAAAACAACAACAACAACAACAACAACAACATATACTACAGGATACTGCAGGATACTGCAGGATACTACAGGATACCACAGGATACTACAGGATACTGCAGAATACTACGGGATACTGCGGGATACTACAGGATACTACAGGATACTGCAGGATACTGCAGGATACTACAGGATACTACAGATACTACAGGATACTGCAGGATACTGCAGGATGCTACAGATACTACAGATACTACAGGATACCACAGGATACTACAGGATACTGCAGGATACTACAGGATACTACAGGATACTACAGGATACTGCAGGATACTGCAGGATACTACAGGATACTACAGGATACTACAGGATACTACAGATACTGCAGGATACTACAGATAATACAGGATACTACAGATACTACAGGATACTAGAGGATACTGCAGGATACAACAGATAAGTCAGATACTGCAGGATACTACAGATACTACAGATACTACAGGATACTACAGATACTACAGGATACTACAGATACTAAAGATACTACAGATACTGCAGGATACTACAGGATACTACAGGATACTACAGGATACTACAGATACTACAGATACTGCAGGATACTACAGATACTACAGATACTGCAGGATACTACAGATACTGCAGGATACTCCAGATACTACATGATACTACAGGATACTACAGGATACTACAGGATACTACAGATAATACAGATACTGCAGGATACTACAGGATACTACAGGATACTACAGATAATACAGATAATGCAGGATACTACAGGATACTACAGGATACTCCAGATACTACATGATACTACAGGATACTACAGGATACTACAGATACTACAGGATACTACAGGATACTGCAGGATACTACAGATACTACAGATACTGCAGGATACTACAGGATACTACAGGATACTACAGATACTACAGATACTGCAGGATACTACAGGATACTACAGGATACTCCAGATACTACATGATACTATAGGATACTGCAGGATACTACAGCTACTACAGATACTGCAGGATACTACAGGAAACTACAGACACTACAGGATACTACTGATACTACAGATACTGCAGGATACTACAGATACTACAGATACTGCAGGATACTACAGGATACTACAGGATACTACAGGATACTCCAAATACTACATGATACTACAGGATACTACAGGATACTACAGATACTACACGATACTACAGGATACTGCATGATTCTACAGATACTGCAGGATACTACAGATACTATAGATACTGCAGGATACTACAGGATACTACAGGATACTACAGGATACTCCAGATACTACATGATACTACAGATACTACAGGATACTGCAGGATACTACAGGATACCACAGGATACTACAGGATACTGCAGAATACTACGGGATACTGCGGGATACTACAGGATACTACAGGATACTGCAGGATACTGCAGGATACTAGAGGATACTACAGATACTACAGGATACTGCAGGATACTGCAGGATGCTACAGATACTACAGATACTACAGGATACTACAGGATACTACAGGATACTGCAGGATACTACAGGATACTACAGGATACTACAGGATACTGCAGGATACTGCAGGATACTACAGGATACTACAGGATACTACAGGATACTACAGATACTGCAGGATACTACAGATAATACAGGATACTACAGATACTACAGGATACTAGAGGATACTGCAGGATACTACAGGATACTACAGATACTACAGGATACTACAGATACTACAGGATACTACAGATACTAAAGATACTACAGATACTGCAGGATACTACAGATACTGCAGGATTCATCAGATACTACAGATACTGCAGGATACTACAGGATACTACAGGATACTACAGATACTGCAGGATACTACAGATACTACAGATACTGCAGGATACTACAGGATACTACAGGATACTACAGATACTACAGATACTGCAGGATACTACAGATACTACAGATACTGCAGGATACTACAGATACTGCAGGATACTACAGGATACTACAGGATACTACAGATAATACAGATAATGCAGGATACTACAGGATACTACAGGATACTCCAGATACTACATGATACTACAGGATACTACAGGATACTACAGATACTACAGGATACTACAGGATACTGCAGGATACTACAGATATTACAGATACAGCAGGATACTACAGGATACTACAGGATACTACAGATACTACAGATACTGCAGGATACTACAGGATACAACAGGATACTCCAGATACTACATGATACTACAGGATACTACAGGATACTACAGATACTACAGGATACTACAGTATACTGCAGGATACTACAGATACTACAGATACTGCAGGATACTACAGGATACTACAGGATACTACAGATACTACAGATACTGCAGGATACTACAGGATACTACAGGATACTCCAGATACTACATGATACTACAGGATACTACAGGATACTACAGATACTACAGGATACTACAGGATACTGCAGGATACTACAGATACTACAGATACTGCAGGATACTACAGGATACTACAGGATACTACAGATACTACATGATACTACATGATACTACAGGATACTGCAGGATACAACAGATACTACAGATACTGCAGGATACTACAGGATACTACAGGATACTACAGGATAGTACAGGATACTACAGATACTGCAGGATACTACAGGAAACTACAGGATACTACAGGATACTACAGGATACTACAGGATACTCCAGATACTACATGATACTACAGGATACTACAGGATACTACAGATACTACAGGATACTACAAGATAGTGCAGGATACTACAGATACTACAGATACTGCAGGATACTACAGGGTACTACAGGATACTACAGATACTGCAGGATACTACAGGATACTGCAGAATACTACGGGATACTGCGGGA
>NW_027315723.1:80000-265000 GCF_026437365.1 Eucyclogobius newberryi
GTTATGGAAGTTCTGATGGTTCTGGACGTTCTGAAGGGTTTAGAGGTTCTGGAGGATCTGGAGGTTCTGGACGTTCTGAGGGTTCTGGAGGTTCTGAAGGTTCTGAAGGTTCTTAGGGTTCTGGAGGTTCTGAGGGTTCTGAGGGTTCTGGAGATTCTGAAGGTTCTGGAGGTTCTGGAGGTTCTGGAGGTTTATGATTTTAGCTTTGTTCAAAAGTAGAATAAATCAAATCTTTAATGATTCTTTTGAACATTGAGACTGAAGCTTCAAGAGATATTCATGAATGAAGTGACTAAACTAGAACTAAACCAGGACTAAACCAGGACTAAACCAGGACTAAACCAGGTCTAAACCTGTTTCTCCTGCAGGTTGTTGCTGATTCCTTGACCCGGACTAGACTCAGACCGGAGGCACGATGCCGGACCTGATCAGCGTCCCAGAGTTCATCAGTGAGACCAATGAGGACTACAAGGCCCCGACCACGTCCAACTTCAGCACCAGGATGTCCCACTGCAGGAACGCTGTGTCCACCCTGGAGGAGGTGAGTCTGGTCCTTTTAGACCTGGTTTAGACCTGGTTTAGACCTGGTTTAGACCTGGTTTAGACCTGGTTTAGTCCTGGTTTAGTCCTGGTTTAGACCTGGTTTAGACCTGGTTTAGACCTGGTTTAGACCTGGTTTAGTCCTGGTTTAGACCTGGTTTAGTCCTGGTTTAGACCTGGTTTAGTCCTGGTTTAGTCCTGGTTTAGACCTGGTTTAGACCTGGTTTAGTCCTGGTTTAGTCCTGGTTTAGTCCTGGTTTAGTCCTGGTTTAGACCTGGTTTAGACCTGGTTTAGTCTTGGTTTAGTCCTGGTTTAGACCTGGTTTAGACTTGGTTTAGTCCTGGTTTAGACCTGGTTTAGACCTGGTTTAGTCCTGGTTTAGTCCTGGTTTAGACCTGGTTTAGACCTGGTTTAGTCCTGGTTTAGTCCTGGTTTAGTCCTGGTTTAGTCCTGGTTTAGACCTGGTTTAGACCTGGTTTAGACCTGATTTAGTCCTGGTTTAGACCTGGTTTAGTCCTGGTTTAGTCCTGGTTTAGACCTGGTTTAGTCCTGGTTTAGTCCTGGTTTAGTCCTGGTTTAGTCCTGGTTTAGACCTGGTTTAGACCTGGTTTAGTCCTGGTTTAGTCCTGGTTTAGTCTTTATCTGTTGCAAACAAAAGGAAGTGGCTCAATCACTTCCTTTTTACAAACTTTGCCAAAACTTTCACAAGATTAGAAAAGGAACTCACTTAAGAAGAGGAGCATTAGTGCTAATATTAGCATTAGTGATAAAATTAGCATTAGCGTTAATATTAGCATTCGTGCTAATATTAGCATTAGTGATAATATTAGCATTACTGTTAATATTAGCATCAGTGCTAATATTAGCATTAGTGATAATATTAGCATCAGTGCAAATATTAGCATTAGTGATAATATTAGCATTAGTGTTATTATTAGCATTAGTGATAATATTAGCATTAGTGTTAATATCAGCATCAGTGCTAATATTAGCATTAGTGATAATATTATTATTAGTGTTAATATTAGCATCAGTGATAATATTAGCATTAGTGATAATATTAATATCAGTGTTAATATTAGCATTAGTGATAATATTAGCATTAGTGATAATATTAGCATTAGTGTTAATATCAGCATCAGTGCTAATATTAGCATTAGTGATAATATTATTATTAGTGTTAATATTAGCATCAGTGATAATATTAGCATTAGTGATAATATTAATATCAGTGTTAATATTAGCATTAGTGATAATATTAGCATTAGTGATAATATTAGCATTAGTGTTAATATTAGCATCAGGGCTAATATTAGCATTAGTGATAATATTAGCATCAGTGATAATATTAACATTAGTGATTATATTAGCATTAGTGTTAATATTAGCATCAGGGCTAATATTAGCATTAGTGATAATATTAGCATCAGTGATAATATTAACATTAGTGATTATATTAGCATTAGTGTTATTATTAGCATTTGTGATAATATTGGCATTAGTGTTAATATTAGCATCAGTGCTAATATTAGCATTAGTGCTAATATTAGCATCGGTGTTAATATAAGCATCAGTGCTAATATTAGTGTTGGTGATAATATTAGCATTAGTGTTAATATTAGCATCAGTGCTAATATTAGCGTTGGTGATAATATTAGCATTAGTGTTAATATTAGCATCAGTGCTAATATTAGCATTGGTGTTAATATTAGCATTCGTGATAATATTAGCATTAGTGTTAATATTAGCATCAGTGCTAATATTAGCATTGGTGTTAATATTAGTATTCGTGATAATATTAGCATTAGTGTTAATATTAGCATTCGTGATAATATTAGCATCAGTGCTAATATTAGCGTTGGTGGTAATATTAGCATTAGTGTTAATATTAGCATTCGTGATAATATTAGCATTAATGCTAATATTATTTTATTATATTGGAGAGCAGCTTCAGTGAGAGACTGATCCACCCTCGCTGTTCTGCTGCTATTTATGTATTTATTTAATTATTTGTCTATGGGAGTTTTTGTTTGTAGGAGATCTTCTATTGAAAGTGTTTTTAAACTTCCTATAAATGATCTGTTCTGTTCTTCTGGATCTTCCTGCGTTGCAACAATGAAATTTCCCCATGTGGGACAATAAAGGATTATCTTATCTTATCTTATTAGCATTCGTGATAATATTAGCATGAGTATTAATATTAGCATTGGTGTTAATATTAGCATCAGTGCTAATATTAGCATTGGTGTTAATATTAGCAATCGTGATAATATTAGCATTAGTGTTAATATTAGCATCAGTGCTAATATTAGCATTGGTGATAATATTAGAATCAGTGCTAATATTAGCATTGACGTTAATATTAGCATTCGTGATAATATTAGCATTAGTGTTAATATTAGCATCAGTGCTAATATTAGCATTGGTGTTAATATTAGCATTGACGTTAATATTAGCATTCGTGATAATATTAGCATTAGTGTTAATATTAGCATCAGTGCTAATATTAGCATTGGTGTTAATATTAGCATTGGTGTTAATATTAGCATTCGTGATAATATTAGCATTAATTTTAATATTATCGCTAATACCTGGTTTTGACCGGGTTTAGTCCTGGTTCAGACCTGGATCAGGACCTGGTTCTCGTCGGTCTGAGGTTTGAATCTGACCCTGTTTTGGTCTTTCAGGCCCTGGACCTGGACCGGACCGTTCTGTCCAAAATAAAGAAGTCTGTGAAGGCCATGAACACGTCTGGACTCAGTGAGTTTACACCAAAGCACTCCTGGTTTAGTCCTGGTTTAGTCCTGGTTTAGACCTGGTTTAGACCTGGTTTAGTCCTGGTTTAGACCTGGTTTAGACCTGGTTTAGTCCTGGTTTAGTCCTGGTTTAGACCTGGTTTAGACCTGGTTTAGTCCTGGTTTAGACCTGGTTTAGACCTGGTTTAGACCTGGTTTAGTCCTGGTTTAGACCTGGTTTAGTCCTGGTTCCAGTCGCTGAACACATTCCTCTCATTCTGCTCATGTCCCAGCATGCCGAGCGGCGGCTGTTACAGAAGAAATGTTTCAAGCGAATCCTTATTAAATAACCCAGGTCTAGTCCAGGTCTAGTCCAGGTCTAGTCCAGGTCTAGTCCAGGTCTAGTCCAGGTCTAGTCCAGGTCTAGTCCAGGTCTAGTCCAGGTTTAGTCCAGGTTTAGTCCAGGTTTAGTCCAGGCCATATTTTGGAACATTCCAGACAAAGAAATTATGTCTCCATGGACTCGGTCCAAACCAGGTCTAAAACCGGTCTAAACCCGGTCTAAACCAGGTCCAAACCCGGTCAGAAACCTGGTCCAAACCCGGTAAGAAACCTGGTCCAAACCCGGTTTAAACCTGGTCCAAACCCGGTCTATACCCGGTCTAAACCCGGTCTAAACCCGGTTCAAACCCGGTCCAAACCCGGTCTAAACTCGGTCTAAACCAGGTCTAAACCAGGTCTAAACCAGGTCTAAACCCGGTCCATACCCGGTCTAAACCCGGTCCAAACCCGGTCTAAACCCAGTCAATACCCGGTCTAAACCCGGTCTAAACCCGGTCCAAACCCGATCTAAACCCGGTCTAAACCCGGTCTAAACCCGGTCTAAACCCGGTCTAAACCCGATCTAAACCCGGTCTAAACCCGGTCCAAACCCGGTCAATACCCGGTCTAAACCCGGTCTAAACCCAGTCAATACCCGGTCTAAACCCGATCTAAACCCGGTCTAAACCCGGTCCAAACCCGGTCAATACCCGGTCAATACCCGGTCTAAACCCGGTCTAAACCCAGTCAATACCCGGTCTAAACCCGGTCTAAACCCGATCTAAACCCGGTCTAAACCCGGTCTAAACCCGGTCTAAACCCGGTCTAAACCCGATCTAAACCCGGTCTAAACCCGGTCCAAACCCGGTCAATACCCGGTCAATACCCGGTCTAAACCCGGTCTAAACCCAGTCAATACCCGGTCTAAACCCGGTCTAAACCCGATCTAAACCCGGTCTAAACCCGGTCCAAACCCGGTCCATACCCGGTCTAAACCCGGTCTGAACCCGGTCTAACTCTGTCCTCAGCTCACGTGGAGAACGAGGAACAGTTCGTTTCATCGATGGAGAAGTTTGGAGAGAACTGTGTTTGTCGAGAAGACGCTGAAGTCGGCTCGGCGTTTCTCAAGTTCGCTGTTTTCACCAAAGAACTGACGGCGCTCTTCAAGAACCTGGTACAGCCTCGTGTCCTGCAGCGTTAGATGTAGTACTTACACATGAATATACAGTATTTACAGTATTTACAGTATTTACAGTTGGATCTGGCCTCTTCCTGACCTTCTTTAGAACCTTTAGACCTGGTTTAGACCTGGTTTAGTCCTGGTTTTGACCTGGTTTAGTCCTGGTTTAGTCCTGGTTTAGACCTGGTTTAGACCTGGTTTAGTCCTGGTTTTGACCTGGTTTAGTCCTGGTTTAGTCCTGGTTTAGACCTGGTTTTGACCTGGTTTAGTCCTGGTTTAGTCCTGGTTTTGACCTGGTTTAGTCCTGGTTTAGTCCTGGTTTAGTCCTGGTTTAGTCCTGGTTTACTCCCGGTTTTGACCCGGTTTAGTCCTGGTTTAGTCCCGGTTTTGACCTGGTTTAGTCCTGGTTTAGTCCTGTTTTAGTCCTGGTTTAGTCCTGGTTTTGACCTGGTTTAGTCCTGGTTTAGTCCTGCTTTAGTCCTTGTTTAGTCCTGGTTTAGTCCTGGTTTTGTCCTGGTTTAGTCCTGGTTTAGTCCTGGTTTAGTCCTGGTTTTGACCTGGTTTAGTCCTGGTTTAGTCCTGGTTTAGTCCTGGTTTAGTCCTGGTTTAGTCCTGGTTTTGACCTGGTTTAGTCCTGGTTTTGACCTGGTTTAGTCCTGGTTTAGTCCTGGTTTTGACCTGGTTTAGTCCTGGTTTAGTCCTGCTTTAGTCCTGCTTTAGTCCTGGTTTAGTCCTGGTTTAGTCCTGGTTTTGACCTGGTTTAGTCCTGGTTTTGACCTGGTTTAGTCCTGGTTTAGTCCTGGTTTAGTCCTGGTTTAGTCCTGGTTTAGTCCTGCTTTAGTCCTGCTTTAGTCCTGCTTTAGTCCTGCTTGAACACATGTCTTATATTTGAGTCTGTTGTTGTTGCAGATGCAGAACATGAATAACATCATCACGTTTCCTCTGGACAGTTTGCTTAAAGGAGACCTGAAGGGCGTCAAAGGGGTCAGTACCACCACCAGCCAATCACATCACAGCTGGGCTCTGATTGGCCAATTAACTGTAACTTACATTTGTGTAAATGAAAGAAAAAGGTAAACTAAACTCGTCCTCCGTCTCCTCAGGACCTGAAGAAACCGTTCGACAAAGCATGGAAAGACTACGAGGCCAAACTGTGAGCTCCTCTGCAACATCTGCTTTAGTCCTGGTTTAGTCCTGCTTTAGTCCTGGTTTAGTCCTTCTTTACACCTGCTTTAGACCTGCTTTAGTCCTGCTTTAGTCCTGCTTTAGTCCTGCTTTAGTCCTGCTTTAGACCCGCTTTAGTCCTGCTTTAGTCCTGCTTTAGACCTGCTTTAGTCCTGCTTTAGTCCTGCTTTAGTCCTGCTTTAGTCCTGGTTTAGTCCTTCTTTACACCTGCTTTAGACCTGCTTTAGTCCTACTTTAGTCCTGCTTTAGTCCTGCTTTAGTCCTGCTTTAGACCTGCTTTAGTCCTGCTTTAGTCCTGCTTTAGTCCTGCTTTAGTCCTGGTTTAGTCCTTCTTTACACCTGCTTTAGACCTGCTTTAGTCCTGCTTTAGTCCTGCTTTGGACCTGCTTTAGACCTGCTTTAGTCCTGCTTTAGTCCTGGTTTAGTCCTTCTTTACACCTGCTTTAGTCCTGCTTTAGTCCTGCTTTAGACCTGCTTTAGTCCTGCTTTAGTCCTGCTTTAGTCCTGCTTTAGTCCTGCTTTAGTCCTGCTTTAGACCTGCTTTAGTCCTGCTTTAGTCCTGCTTTAGTCCTGCTTTAGTCCTGCTTTAGTCCTGCTTTAGTCCTGCTTTAGTCCTGCTTTAGACCTGCTTTAGACCTGCTTAGTCCAGCTTTAGACCCGCTTTAGTACTGCTTTAGTCCTGCTTTAGACCTGCTTTAGTCCTGCTTTAGTCCCGCTTTAGTCCTGCTTTAGACCTGCTTTAGTCCTGGTTTAGTCCTGCTTTAGACCTGCTTTAGACCTGGTTTAGTCCTGTTTTAGTCCTGCTTTAGTCCTGGTTTAGTCCTGCTTTAGACCTGCTTTAGACCTGGTTTAGTCCTGTTTTAGTCCTGCTTTAGTCCTGCTTTAGTCCTGCTTTAGTCCTGCTTTAGTCCTGCTTTAGTCCTGCTTTAGACCTGCTTTAGTCCATATTTAGTCCCGCTTTAGACCTGCTTTAGTCCTGCTTTAGACCTGCTTTAGACCTGCTTTAGTCCTGCTTTAGTCCTGCTTTAGACCTGCTTTAGTCCTGCTTTAGTCCTGCTTTAGTCCTGCTTTAGTCCATATTTAGTCCCGCTTTAGACCTGCTTTAGACCTGCTTTAGACCTGCTTTAGTCCCGCTTTAGTCCCGCTTTAGACCCGCTGTAGTCCTGCTTTAGTCCTGCTTTAGACCTGCTTTAGACCTGCTTTAGACCTGCTTTAGTCCTGCTTTAGTCCTGCTTTAGTCCTGCTTTAGTCCTGCTTTAGTCCCGCTTTAGACCCGCTTTAGTCCTGCTTTAGTCCTGCTTTAGTCCTGCTTTAGTCCCGCTTTAGACCCGCTTTAGACCTGCTTTAGACCTGCTTTAGACCTGCTTTAGTCCTGCTTTAGTCCTGCTTTAGTCCCGCTTTAGACCCGCTTTAGTCCTGCTTTAGTCCTGCTTTAGTCCTGGTTTAGTCCTGCTTTAGACCTGCTTTAGACCTGCTTTAGTCCTGCTTTAGTCCTGCTTTAGACCTGCTTTAGACCTGCTTTAGTCCTGCTTTAGACCTGCTTTAGTCCTGCTTTAGACCTGCTTTAGACCTGCTTTAGTCCTGCTTTAGACCCGCTTTAGTCCTGCTTTAGTCCTGCTTTAGTCCTGCTTTAGTCCTGGTTTAGTCCCGGTTTAGTCCTGCTTTAGTCCTGCTTTAGTCCTGCTCTAGTCCCGGTTTAGTCCTGCTTTAGTCCTGGTTTGGCCCTGCTTTAGTCCTGGTTTAGTCCTGCTTTAGACCTGCTTTAGTCCTGCTTTAGACCTGCTTTAGTCCCACTTTAGTCCTGCTTTAGTCCTGCTTTAGACCTGCTTTAGTCCTGGTTTAGTCCCGGTTTAGTCCCACTTTAGTCCCGGTTTAGTCCTGCTTTAGACCTGCTTTAGTCCTGCTTTAGTCCCGGTTTAGTCCTGCTTTAGACCTGCTTTAATCCTGGTTTAGTCCCGATTTAGTCCCGGTTTAGTCCTGCTTTAGACCTGCTTTAGTCCTGGTTTAGTCCTGCTTTAGTCCTGGTTTAGTCCTGCTTAAGTCCTGGTTTAGTCCTGCTTTAGACCCGCTTTAGACCTGCTTTAGTCCTGGTTTAGTCCTGCTTTAGTCCTGGTTTAGTCCTGCTTTAGTCCTGGTTTAGACCTGCTTTAGTCCTGCTTTAGTCCCGGTTTAGTCCTGCTTTAGTCCTGCTTTAGTCCTGGTTTAGACCTGCTTTAGTCCTGCTTTAGTCCCGGTTTAGTCCTGCTTTAGACCTGCTTTAGTCCTGGTTTGGTCCTGCTTTAGTCCCGGTTTAGTCCCGATTTAGTCCTGGTTTAATCCCGATTTAGTCCTGGTTTAGACCTGCTTTAGTCCTGCTTTAGTCCCAGTTTAGTCCTGCTTTAGTCCTGGTTTAGTCCCGATTTAGTCCCGGTTTAGTCCTGCTTTAGACCTGGTTTAGTCCCGATTTAGTCCTGGTTTAGTCCCGATTTAGTCCTGCTTTAGACCTGCTTTAGACCTGGTTTAGTTCTGCTTTAGTCCCGGTTTAGACCTGCTTTAGACCTGCTTTAGACCTGGTTTAGTCCTGCTTTAGACCTGCTTTAGTCCTGGTTTAGTCCCGATTTAGTCCCGATTTAGTCCTGCTTTAGACCTGCTTTAGTCCTGGTTTAGTCCTGCTTTAGTCCCGGTTTAGTCCTGCTTTAGACCTGCTTTAGTCCTGCTTTAGTCCCGGTTTAGTCCTGCTTTAGACCTGCTTTAGTCCTGGTTTAGTCCTGGTTTAGTCCTGCTTTAGTCCCGGTTTAGTCCTGGTTTAGTCCTGCTTTAGACCTGCTTTAGTCCTGGTTTAGTCCTGCTTTAGACCTGCTTTAGTCCTGGTTTAGTCCCGGTTTAGTCCTGCTTTAGACCTGCTTTAGTCCTGCTTTAGACCTGCTTTAGTCCTGCTTTAGTCCTGCTTTAGTCCTGCTTTAGTCCTGCTTTAGACCTGCTTTAGACCTGCTTTAGTCCTGCTTTAGTCCTGCTTTAGACCTGCTTTAGACCTGCTTTAGTCCCGCTTTAGTCCTGCTTTAGACCTGCTTTAGTCCTGCTTTAGACCTGCTTTAGTCCTGCTTTAGACCTGCTTTAGTCCCGCTTTAGTCCTGCTTTAGTCCTGCTTTAGTCCTGCTTTAGACCCGCTTTAGTCCTGCTTTAGACCTGCTTTAGTCCTGCTTTAGTCCTGCTTTAGTCCTGCTTTAGTCCTGCTTTAGACCTGCTTTAGTCCCGCTTTAGACCTGCTTTAGTCCTGCTTTAGACCTGCTTTAGTCCTGGTTTAGTCCTGCTTTAGACCTGCTTTAGACCTGCTTTAGTCCAGCTTTAGTCCTGCTTTAGACCTGCTTTAGTCCTGCTTTAGTCCTGCTTTAGTCTTGCTTTAGACCTGCTTTAGACCTGCTTTAGTCCTGCTTTAGTCCTGCTTTAGTCCTGCTTTAGTCCTGGTTTAGACCTGCTTTAGTCCTGCTTTAGTCCTGGTTTAGTCCTGCTTCAGTCCTGCTTTAGTCCTGCTTTAGACCTGCTTTAGTCCTGCTTTAGTCCTGCTTTAGACCTGCTTTAGTCCTGCTTTAGTCCTGCTTCAGTCCTGCTTTAGTCCTGCTTTAGTCCTGCTTTAGACCTGCTTTAGTCCTGCTTTAGTCCTGCTTTAGACCTGCTTTAGTCCTGCTTTAGACCTGCTTTAGTCCATATTTAGTCCCGCTTTAGACCACTCTGAGGAACCCTATGTGATAAGACCATCTTTACACACAATGAGACACACACAAACACAACTAAACAAAGATGGAAGAATAAGTCTGGACTTATTTATTTAAAGTGCTGAACAAATGTAAATGTGATCATTAAAAAGGGGTGGGACAGGGTTGTGCTTGGTCCCCTCTGTTGTTCGTACTTGGAACCACTGGCCCAATTTATTAGAAAATCATAAAGAGTTCATGGTGTTGTAGAGTTATCATAACCAAGAAATTACATTAAAAAAAAAAAAAAAAAAAAACATCTGTTTGTTCTGGGTTCAGGTCGAAGCTGGAGAAAGAGAAACGAGAACACGCGAAGCAGCACGGAATGATCCGGACTGAGTTCAGCGGAGGAGAGATCGCAGAAGAGATGGAGAAAGAGAGAAGAGTGTTCCAGATGCAGATGTGTGAGGTGAGACCCGGTTTAGTCCTAGTTTAGACCTGGTTTAGACCTGGTTTAGACCTGGTTTAGTCCTGGTTTAGCCCTGTTTAGTCCTGGTTTAGTCCTGGTTTAGTCCTGGTTTAGTTCTGGTTTAGACCTGGTTTAGTCCTGGTTTAGTCCTGGTTTAGTCCTGGTTTAGTCCTGGTTCAGTCCTGGTTTAGTCCTGGTTTAGTCCTGGTTCAGTCCTGGTTTAGTCCTGGTTCAGTCCTGGTTTAGTTCTGGTTCAGACCTGGTTTAGTCCTGGTTTAGTCCTGGTTTAGACCTTGTTCTTGTTTTATTTTCAGTATTTAATGAAAGTGAACGAGATCAAAGTGAAGAAAGGAGTCGACTTTCTGCAGAACCTCATCAAGTTTTTCCACGCTCAGTGCAAGTCAGTACTGGACCTGGACCTGGACTCTGACCTGGACTCTGACCTGGACTCTGACCTGTACTTTGACCTGGACTTGACCTGGACTTGACCTTGGTTTTCCCTGATGACCTGTCGTGTGTTTGGTCAGTTTCTTCCAGGACGGACTCCAGGCTGTAGAGATCCTGAAACCTTCAGTCGAGAAACTGGCCACAGATTTGACCAAAGTGAGTTCAGACCTGGTCCTAGTTTAGACCCGGTTTAGACCCGGTTCAGACTTGGTTCTTTTTCAGATTAAACAGACGCAGGACGCTGAGAGGAAACAGTTGGTGCAGCTTCGGGACGTCCTGAAAAACTCTCTGCAGACGGAGAACAAAGAGGTCAGATGCCACACTCTAACCCCTCTGCCACACTCTAACCCCTCTGCCCCTCTGCCACACTCTAACCCTTCTGCCACACTCTAACCCCTCTGCCACACTCTAACCCCTCTGCCACGCTCTAACCCCTCTGCCACACTCTAACCCCTCTGCCCCTCTGCCACACTCTAACCCTTCTGCCACACTCTAACCCCTCTGCCACACTCTAACCCCTCTGCCACACTCTAACCCCTCTGCCCCTCTGCCACACTCTAACCCCTCTGCCACACTCTAACCCCTCTGCCACGCTCTAACCCCTCTGCCACACTCTAACCCTTTTGCCACACTCTAACCCCTCTGCCACACTCTAACCCCTCTGCCACACTCTAACCCTTCTGCCACACTCTAACCCCTCTGCCACACTCTAACCCCTCTGCCACGCTCTAACCCCTCTGCCACACTCTAACCCCTCTGCCACACTCTAACCCTTCTGCCACACTCTAACCCTTCTGCCACACTCCAACCCCTCTGCCACACTCTAACCCCTCTGCCACACTCTAACCCCTCTGCCACACTCTAACCCCTCTGCCCCTCTGCCACGCTCTAACCCCTCTGCCACACTCTAACCCCTCTGCCACACTCTAACCCCTCTGCCACACTCTAACCCCTCTGCCACGCTCTAACCCCTCTGCCACACTCTAACCCCTCTGCCACGCTCTAACCCCTCTGCCACACTCTAACCCCTCTGCCACGCTCTAACCCCTCTGCCACACTCTAACCCCTCTGCCACACTCTAACCCCTCTGCCCCTCTGCCACACTCTAACCCCTCTGCCACACTCTAACCCCTCTGCCACGCTCTAACCCCTCTGCCACACTCTAACCCCTCTGCCCCTCTGCCACACTCTAACCCCTCTGCCACACTCTAACCCCTCTGCCACACTCTAACCCCTCTGCCACACTCTAACCCCTCTGCCACACTCTAAACCAGTGGTCCCCAAACTATGGCCCGCGGGCCACATCCGGCCCGTTGGGCCTTTCAATCCGGCCCGCCAAGCTTTTCCATGTCATATTCAAAATGTTTTTTGCTTTATTAGACATTAGATGGAATGAGAAAGAAAGAAAGGGGAATGATGAGAGAGAAAGGAGGACATGCAGCAAATGTCGGAGTCGGGAGTCAAAGTCACGATACTGTGGCCGTTCATTTGACCTTTCACCTGTAATGCCCACATTTCCCCAAGAGATGGCACTGTTCCCTCTAAGCTGCGCCTGCGCAGCTGTGCACTGCTCGCACTTAGAGCGCGCACAAGAAAATCTATGGCGCGTAGAAAATAAAATTCACCACAAACGGCCACCGGGGCCAATCAAGCAAGTGTTTGACACTGAAGAAGACTCTTGTGGACAGTAGAAGACTCTTGTGGACAGTAGAAGACTCTAGTGGACAGTAGAAGAATTGTGGACATTAGAAGACTCTTGTCGACAGTAGAAGACTCTTGTGGGCAGTAGACAGTAGAAGACTCTTGTGGACAGTAGAAGACTCTTGGGGACAGTAGAAGACTCAGACTCTTGTGGACAGTAGAATACACTTGTGGACAGTAGAAGACACTTGTGGACAGTAGAAGACTCTTGTGGACAGTAGAAGACTCTTGTGGACAGTAGAAGACTCTTGTGGACATTAGAAGACTCTTGTGGACATTAGAAGACACTTGTGGACAGTAGAAGACACTTGTGGACAGTAGAAGTCTCTTGTGGACAGTAGAAGTCTCTTGTGGACAGTAGAAGACTCTTGTGGACAGTAAAAGACTCTTAGGGACAGGAGAAGACTCTTGTTGACAGTAGAAGACACTTGTGGACAGTAGAAGACTCTTGTGGACAGTAGAAGACTCTTGTGGACAGTAGAAGACACTTGTGGACAGTAGAAGACACTTGTGGACAGTAGAAGACTCTTGTGGACAGTAGAAGACACTTGTGGACAGTAGAAGACTCTTGTGGACAGTAGAAGACACTTGTGGACAGTAGAAGACTCTTTTGGACAGTAAAAGACTAGTGGACAGTAGAAGACTCTTGTGGACAGTAGAAGACTCGACACTTGTGGACAGTAGAAGACTCTTGTGGACAGTAGAAGACACTTGTGGACAGTAGAAGACTCTTGTGGACAGTAGAAGACTCTTGTGGACTGTAGAAGACTCTTGTGGACAGTAGAAGACACTTGTGAACAGTAGAAGACTCTTGTGGACAGTAGAAGACTCTTGTGGACAGTAGAAGACTTTTGGGGACAGTAGAAGACTCTTGTGCACAGTAGAAGACACTTGTGGACAGTAGAAGACTCTTGGGGACAATAGAAGACTCTTGTGGACAGTAGAAGACTCTTGTGGACAGTAGAAGACTCTTGTGGACAGTAGACATTAGAAGACTCTTGTGGACAGTAGAAGACTTTTGTGGACAGTAGAATACTCTTGGGGACAGTAGAAGACTCTTTTGGACCGTAGAAGACACTTGTGGACAGTAGAAGACTCTTGTGGACAGTAGAAGACTCTTGTGGACAGTAGAAGACTCTAGTGGACAGTAGAAGACTCTTGTGGACAGTAGAAGACACTTGTGGACAGTAGAAGACTCTTGTCGACAGTAGAAGACTCTTGTGGACAGTAGAAGGCTCTTGTGGACAGTAGAAGACTCTTGTGGACAGCAGAAGACACTTGTGGACAGTAGAAGACACTTGTGGACAGTAGAAGACTCTTGTGGACAGTAGAAGAGACTTGTGGACAGTAGAAGACTTGTTGACAGTAGAAGAGACTTGTGGACAGTAGAAGACTTGTGGACAATAAAAGACACTTGTGGACAGTAGAAGACTCTTGTGGACAGTAGAAGACTCTTGTGGACAGTAGAAGACTCTTGTGGACAGTAGAAGACTTGTGGACAGTAGAAGAGACTTGTGGACAGTAGAAGACTTGACACTTGTGGACAGTAGAAGACTCTTGTGGACAGTAGAAGACTTGTGGACAGTAAAAGACACTTGTGGACAGTAGAAGACTTGTGGACAGTAGAAGACTTTTGTGGACAGCAGAAGACTCTTGTGGACAGTAGAAGACACTTGTGGACAGTAGACGACACTTGTGGACAGTAGAAGACACTTGTGGACAGTAGAAGACTCGACACTTGTGGACAGTAGAAGACTCTTGTGGACAGTAGAAGACACTTGTGGACAGCAGAAGACTCTTGTGGACAGTAGAAGACTCTTGTGGACAGTAGAAGACTTGTGGACAGCAGAAGACTCTTGTGGACAGTAGAAGACTCTTGTGGACAGTAGAAGACACTTGTGGACAGTAGAAGACTCTTGTGGACAGTAGAATACTTTTGTGGACAGTAGAAGACACTTGTGGACAGTAGAAGACACTTGTGGACAGTAGAAGACTCTTGTGGACAGTAGAAGACTCTAGTGGACAGTAGAAGACTCTTGTGGACATTAGAAGACTCTTGTGGACTATAGAAGACACTTGTGGACAGTAGAAGACTCTTGTGGACATTAGAAGACTCTTGTGGACTATAGAAGACACTTGTGGACAGTAGAAGACTCTTGTGGACAGTAGAAGACACTTGTGGACAGTAGAATACTCTTGTGGCCTGTAGAAGACTCTTGTGGACAGTAGAAGACACTTGTGGACAGTAGAATACTCTTGTGGACAGTAGAAGACTCTAGTGGACAGTAGAAGACTCTTTTGGACTGTAGAAGACACTTGTGGACAGTAGAAGACTCTTGTGGACAGTAGAAGACACTTGTGGACAGTAGAAGACACTTGTGGACAGTAGAAGACTTGTGGACAGTAGAAGAGACTTGTGGACAGCAGAAGACTCTTGTGGACAGTAAAAGACTTGTGGACAGTAGAAGAGACTTGTGGACAGCAGAAGACTTGTTGACAGTAGAAGAGACTTGTGGACAGTAGAAGAGACTTGTGGACATTAGAAGACTTGTGGACAATAAAAGACACTTGTGGACAGTAGAAGACTCTTGTGGACAGTAGAAGACTCTTGTGGACAGTAGAAGACTCTTGTGGACAGTAGAAGACTTGTGGACAGTAGAAGAGACTTGTTGACAGTAGAAGACTTGACACTTGTGGACAGTAGAAGACTCTTGTGGACAGTAGAAGACTTGTGGACAGTAAAAGACACTTGTGGACAGTAGAAGACTCTTGTGGACAGTAGAAGACTTGTGGACAGCAGAAGACTCTTGTGGACAGTAGAAGACACTTGTGGACAGTGGAAGACACTTGTGGACAGTAGAAGACACTTGTGGACAGTAGAAGACTCGACACTTGTGGACACTAGAAGACTCTTGTGGACAGTAGAAGACACTTGTGGACAGCAGAAGACTCTTGTGGACAGTAGAAGACTCTTGTGGACAGTAGAAGACTTGTGGACAGTAGAAGACATTTGTGGACAGTAGAAGACTCTTGTGGACAGTAGAAGACACTTGTGGACAGTAGAAGACTCTTGTGGACAGTAGAATACTTTTGTGGACAGTAGAAGACACTTGTGGACAGTAGAAGACTCTTGTGGACAGTAGAAGACTCTAGTGGACAGTAGAAGACTCTTGTGGACAGTAGAAGACTCTTGTGGACTCTAGAAGACACTTGTGGACAGTAGAAGACTCTTGTGGACAGTAGAAGACTCTAGTGGACAGTAGAAGACACTTGTGGACAGTAGAAGACTCTTGTGGACAGTAGAAGACACTTGTGGACAGTAGAAGACTCTTGTGGACAGTAGAAGACACTTGTGGACAGTAGAAGACACTTGTGGACAGTAGAAGACACTTGTGGACAGTAGAAGACTCTTGTCGACAGTAGAAGACTCTTGTGGACAGTAGAAGGCTCTTGTGGACAGTAGAAGACACTTGTGGACAGTAGAAGACACTTGTGGACAGTAGAAGACACTTGTGGACAGTAGAAGACTCTTGTGGACAGTAGAAGAGACTTGTGGACAGTAGAAGACTTGTTGACAGTAGAAGAGACTTGTGGACAGTAGAAGACTTGTGGACAATAAAAGACACTTGTGGACAGTAGAAGACTCTTGTGGACAGTAGAAGACTCTTGTGGACAGTAGAAGACTCTTGTGGACAGTAGAAGACTTGTGGACAGTAGAAGAGACTTGTGGACAGTAGAAGACTTGACACTTGTGGACAGTAGAAGACTCTTGTGGACAGTAGAAGACTTGTGGACAGTAAAAGACACTTGTGGACAGTAGAAGACTTGTGGACAGTAGAAGACTTTTGTGGACAGCAGAAGACTCTTGTGGACAGTAGAAGACACTTGTGGACAGTAGACGACACTTGTGGACAGTAGAAGACACTTGTGGACAGTAGAAGACTCGACACTTGTGGACAGTAGAAGACTCTTGTGGACAGTAGAAGACACTTGTGGACAGCAGAAGACTCTTGTGGACAGTAGAAGACTCTTGTGGACAGTAGAAGACTTGTGGACAGCAGAAGACTCTTGTGGACAGTAGAAGACTCTTGTGGACAGTAGAAGACACTTGTGGACAGTAGAAGACTCTTGTGGACAGTAGAATACTTTTGTGGACAGTAGAAGACACTTGTGGACAGTAGAAGACACTTGTGGACAGTAGAAGACTCTTGTGGACAGTAGAAGACTCTAGTGGACAGTAGAAGACTCTTGTGGACATTAGAAGACTCTTGTGGACTATAGAAGACACTTGTGGACAGTAGAAGACTCTTGTGGACATTAGAAGACTCTTGTGGACTATAGAAGACACTTGTGGACAGTAGAAGACTCTTGTGGACAGTAGAAGACACTTGTGGACAGTAGAATACTCTTGTGGCCTGTAGAAGACTCTTGTGGACAGTAGAAGACACTTGTGGACAGTAGAATACTCTTGTGGACAGTAGAAGACTCTAGTGGACAGTAGAAGACTCTTTTGGACTGTAGAAGACACTTGTGGACAGTAGAAGACTCTTGTGGACAGTAGAAGACACTTGTGGACAGTAGAAGACACTTGTGGACAGTAGAAGACTTGTGGACAGTAGAAGAGACTTGTGGACAGCAGAAGACTCTTGTGGACAGTAAAAGACTTGTGGACAGTAGAAGAGACTTGTGGACAGCAGAAGACTTGTTGACAGTAGAAGAGACTTGTGGACAGTAGAAGAGACTTGTGGACAGTAGAAGACTTGTGGACAATAAAAGACACTTGTGGACAGTAGAAGACTCTTGTGGACAGTAGAAGACTCTTGTGGACAGTAGAAGACTCTTGTGGACAGTATAAGACTTGTGGACAGTAGAAGAGACTTGTTGACAGTAGAAGACTTGACACTTGTGGACAGTAGAAGACTCTTGTGGACAGTAGAAGACTTGTGGACAGTAAAAGACACTTGTGGACAGTAGAAGACTCTTGTGGACAGTAGAAGACTTGTGGACAGCAGAAGACTCTTGTGGACAGTAGAAGACACTTGTGGACAGTAGAAGACACTTGTGGACAGTAGAAGACACTTGTGGACAGTAGAAGACTCGACACTTGTGGACACTAGAAGACTCTTGTGGACAGTAGAAGACACTTGTGGACAGCAGAAGACTCTTGTGGACAGTAGAAGACTCTTGTGGACAGTAGAAGACTTGTGGACAGTAGAAGACATTTGTGGACAGTAGAAGACTCTTGTGGACAGTAGAAGACACTTGTGGACAGTAGAAGACTCTTGTGGACAGTAGAATACTTTTGTGGACAGTAGAAGACACTTGTGGACAGTAGAAGACTCTTGTGGACAGTAGAAGACTCTAGTGGACAGTAGAAGACTCTTGTGGACAGTAGAAGACTCTTGTGGACTCTAGAAGACACTTGTGGACAGTAGAAGACTCTTGTGGACAGTAGAAGACTCTAGTGGACAGTAGAAGACACTTGTGGACAGTAGAAGACTCTTGTGGACAGTAGAAGACACTTGTGGACAGTAGAAGACTCTTGTGGACAGTAGAAGACACTTGTGGACAGTAGAAGACACTTGTGGACAGTAGAAGATTCTTGTGGACATTAGAAGACACTTGTGGACGGTAGAAGACTCGACACTTGTGGACAGTAGAAGACTATTGTGGACAATAGAAGACTTTTGTGGACAGTAGAATACTCTTGGGGACAGTAGAAGACTCTTTTGGACCGTAGAAGACACTTGTGGACAGTAGAAGACTCTTGTGGACAGTAGAAGACTCTAGTGGACAGTAGAAGACTCTAGTGGACAGTAGAAGACTCTTGTGGACAGTAGAAGACTCTTGTGGACTGTAGAAGACTCTTGTGGACAGTAGAAGACACTTGTGAACAGTAGAAGACTCTTGTGGACAGTAGAAGACTCTTGTGGACAGTAGAAGACACTTGTGGACAGTAGAAGACACTTGTGGACAGTAGAAGACTCTTGTGGACAGTAGAAGACACTTGTGGACAGTAGAAGACTCTTTTGGACAGTAAAAGACTAGTGGACAGTAGAAGACTCTTGTGGACAGTAGAAGACTCGACACTTGTGGACAGTAGAAGACTCTTGTGGACAGTAGAAGACACTTGTGGACAGTAGAAGACTCTTGTGGACAGTAGAAGACTCTTGTGGACTGTAGAAGACTCTTGTGGACATTAAAAGACTTGTGGACAGTAGAAGAGACTTGTGGACAGTAGAAGACTCTTGTGGACAGTAGAAGACTTGTGGACAGTAGAAGAGACTTGTGGACAGTAGAAGACTTGTGGACAATAAAAGACACTTGTGGACAGTAGAAGACTCTTGTGGACAGTATAAGACTCTTGTGGACAGTAGAAGACTCTTGTGGACAGTAGAAGACTTGTGGACAGTAGACGAGACTTGTGGACAGTAGAAGACTTAAAACTTGTGGACAGTAGAAGACTCTTGTGGACAGTAGAAGACTTGTGGACAGTAAAAGACACTTGTGGACAGTAGAAGACTCTTGTGGACAGTAGAAGACTTGTGGACAGCAGAAGACTCTTGTGGACAGTAGAAGACACTTGTGGACAGTAGAAGACACTTGTGGACAGTAGAAGACTCGACACTTGTGGACAGTAGAAGACTCAACACTTGTGGACAGTAGAAGACTCTTGTGGACAGTAGAAGACACTTGTGGACAGCAGAAGACTCTTGTGGACAGTAGAAGACTCTTGTGGACAGTAGAAGACTTGTGGACAGTAGAAGACACTTGTGGACAGTAGAAGACACTTGTGGACAGTAGAAGACTCTTGTGGACAGTAGAATACGTTTGTGGACAGTAGAAGACACTTGTTGACAGTAGAAGACACTTGTGGACAGTAGAAGACTCTTGTGGACAGTAGAAGACTCTAGTGGACTGTAGAAGACACTTGTGGACAGTAGAAGACTCTTGTGGACAGTAGAAGACTCTAGTGGACAGTAGAAGACACTTGTGGACAGTAGAAGTCTCTTGTGGACAGTAGAAGACTTGTGGACAGTAGACGAGACTTGTGGACAGTAGAAGACTTGACACTTGTGGACAGTAGAAGACTCTTGTGGACAGTAGAAGACTTGTGGACAGTAGAAGACACTTGTGGACAGTAGAAGACACTTGTGGACAGCAGAAGACTCTTGTGGACAGTAGAAGACTCTTGTGGACAGTAGAAGACTTGTGGACAGCAGAAGACTCTTGTGGACAGTAGAAGACTCTTGTGGACAGTAGAAGACACTTGTGGACAGTAGAAGACTCTTGTGGACAGTAGAATACTTTTGTGGACAGTAGAAGACACTTGTGGACAGTAGAAGACACTTGTGGACAGTAGAAGACTCTTGTGGACAGTAGAAGACTCTAGTGGACAGTAGAAGACTCTTGTGGACATTAGAAGACTCTTGTGGACTATAGAAGACACTTGTGGACAGTAGAAGACTCTTGTGGACATTAGAAGACTCTTGTGGACTATAGAAGACACTTGTGGACAGTAGAAGACTCTTGTGGACAGTAGAAGACACTTGTGGACAGTAGAATACGCTTGTGGCCTGTAGAAGACTCTTGTGGACAGTAGAAGACACTTGTGGACAGTAGAATACTCTTGTGGACAGTAGAAGACTCTAGTGGACAGTAGAAGACTCTTTTGGACTGTAGAAGACACTTGTGGACAGTAGAAGACTCTTGTGGACAGTAGAAGACACTTGTGGACAGTAGAAGACACTTGTGGACAGTAGAAGACTTGTGGACAGTAGAAGAGACTTGTGGACAGCAGAAGACTCTTGTGGACAGTAAAAGACTTGTGGACAGTAGAAGAGACTTGTGGACAGCAGAAGACTTGTTGACAGTAGAAGAGACTTGTGGACAGTAGAAGAGACTTGTGGACAGTAGAAGACTTGTGGACAATAAAAGACACTTGTGGACAGTAGAAGACTCTTGTGGACAGTAGAAGACTCTTGTGGACAGTAGAAGACTCTTGTGGACAGTATAAGACTTGTGGACAGTAGAAGAGACTTGTTGACAGTAGAAGACTTGACACTTGTGGACAGTAGAAGACTCTTGTGGACAGTAGAAGACTTGTGGACAGTAAAAGACACTTGTGGACAGTAGAAGACTCTTGTGGACAGTAGAAGACTTGTGGACAGCAGAAGACTCTTGTGGACAGTAGAAGACACTTGTGGACAGTAGAAGACACTTGTGGACAGTAGAAGACACTTGTGGACAGTAGAAGACTCGACACTTGTGGACACTAGAAGACTCTTGTGGACAGTAGAAGACACTTGTGGACAGCAGAAGACTCTTGTGGACAGTAGAAGACTCTTGTGGACAGTAGAAGACTTGTGGACAGTAGAAGACATTTGTGGACAGTAGAAGACTCTTGTGGACAGTAGAAGACACTTGTGGACAGTAGAAGACTCTTGTGGACAGTAGAATACTTTTGTGGACAGTAGAAGACACTTGTGGACAGTAGAAGACTCTTGTGGACAGTAGAAGACTCTAGTGGACAGTAGAAGACTCTTGTGGACAGTAGAAGACTCTTGTGGACTCTAGAAGACACTTGTGGACAGTAGAAGACTCTTGTGGACAGTAGAAGACTCTAGTGGACAGTAGAAGACACTTGTGGACAGTAGAAGACTCTTGTGGACAGTAGAAGACACTTGTGGACAGTAGAAGACTCTTGTGGACAGTAGAAGACACTTGTGGACAGTAGAAGACACTTGTGGACAGTAGAAGATTCTTGTGGACATTAGAAGACACTTGTGGACGGTAGAAGACTCGACACTTGTGGACAGTAGAAGACTATTGTGGACAATAGAAGACTTTTGTGGACAGTAGAATACTCTTGGGGACAGTAGAAGACTCTTTTGGACCGTAGAAGACACTTGTGGACAGTAGAAGACTCTTGTGGACAGTAGAAGACTCTAGTGGACAGTAGAAGACTCTAGTGGACAGTAGAAGACTCTTGTGGACAGTAGAAGACTCTTGTGGACTGTAGAAGACTCTTGTGGACAGTAGAAGACACTTGTGAACAGTAGAAGACTCTTGTGGACAGTAGAAGACTCTTGTGGACAGTAGAAGACACTTGTGGACAGTAGAAGACACTTGTGGACAGTAGAAGACTCTTGTGGACAGTAGAAGACACTTGTGGACAGTAGAAGACTCTTTTGGACAGTAAAAGACTAGTGGACAGTAGAAGACTCTTGTGGACAGTAGAAGACTCGACACTTGTGGACAGTAGAAGACTCTTGTGGACAGTAGAAGACACTTGTGGACAGTAGAAGACTCTTGTGGACAGTAGAAGACTCTTGTGGACTGTAGAAGACTCTTGTGGACATTAAAAGACTTGTGGACAGTAGAAGAGACTTGTGGACAGTAGAAGACTCTTGTGGACAGTAGAAGACTTGTGGACAGTAGAAGAGACTTGTGGACAGTAGAAGACTTGTGGACAATAAAAGACACTTGTGGACAGTAGAAGACTCTTGTGGACAGTATAAGACTCTTGTGGACAGTAGAAGACTCTTGTGGACAGTAGAAGACTTGTGGACAGTAGACGAGACTTGTGGACAGTAGAAGACTTAAAACTTGTGGACAGTAGAAGACTCTTGTGGACAGTAGAAGACTTGTGGACAGTAAAAGACACTTGTGGACAGTAGAAGACTCTTGTGGACAGTAGAAGACTTGTGGACAGCAGAAGACTCTTGTGGACAGTAGAAGACACTTGTGGACAGTAGAAGACACTTGTGGACAGTAGAAGACTCGACACTTGTGGACAGTAGAAGACTCAACACTTGTGGACAGTAGAAGACTCTTGTGGACAGTAGAAGACACTTGTGGACAGCAGAAGACTCTTGTGGACAGTAGAAGACTCTTGTGGACAGTAGAAGACTTGTGGACAGTAGAAGACACTTGTGGACAGTAGAAGACACTTGTGGACAGTAGAAGACTCTTGTGGACAGTAGAATACTTTTGTGGACAGTAGAAGACACTTGTTGACAGTAGAAGACACTTGTGGACAGTAGAAGACTCTTGTGGACAGTAGAAGACTCTAGTGGACTGTAGAAGACACTTGTGGACAGTAGAAGACTCTTGTGGACAGTAGAAGACTCTAGTGGACAGTAGAAGACACTTGTGGACAGTAGAAGTCTCTTGTGGACAGTAGAAGACTTGTGGACAGTAGACGAGACTTGTGGACAGTAGAAGACTTGACACTTGTGGACAGTAGAAGACTCTTGTGGACAGTAGAAGACTTGTGGACAGTAGAAGACACTTGTGGACAGTAGAAGACTCTTGTGGACAGTAGAAGACACTTGTGGACAGTAGAAGACTCTTGTGGACAGTAGAATACTTTTGTGGACAGTAGAAGACACTTGTGGACAGTAGAAGACTCTTGTGGACAGTAGAAGACTCTAGTGGACAGTAGAAGACTCTAGTGGACAGTAGAAGACTCTTGTGGACAGTAGAAGACTCTTGTGGACTGTAGAAGACACTTGTGGACAGTAGAAGACTCTTGTGGACAGTAGAAGACACTTGTGGACAGTAGAAGACTCTTGTGGACAGTAGAAGACACTTGTGGACAGTAGAAGACTCTTGTGGACAGTAGAATACTTTTGTGGACAGTAGAAGACACTTGTGGACAGTAGAAGACTCTTGTGGACAGTAGAATACTTTTGTGGACAGTAGAAGACACTTGTGGACAGTAGAAGACTCTTGTGGACAGTAGAAGACTCTAGTGGACAGTAGAAGACTCTAGTGGACAGTAGAAGACTCTTGTGGACAGTAGAAGACTCTTGTGGACTGTAGAAGACACTTGTGGACAGTAGAAGACTCTTGTGGACAGTAGAAGACACTTGTGGACAGTAGAAGACTCTTGTGGACAGTAAAAGACTTGTGGACAGTAGAAGAGACTTGTGGACAGTAGAAGACTCTTGTGGACAGTAGAATACTTTTGTGGACAGTAGAAGACACTTGTGGACAGTAGAAGACACTTGTGGACAGTAGAAGACTCTTGTGGACAGTAAAAGACTTGTGGACAGTAGAAGACACTTGTGGACAGTAGAAGACTCTTGTGGACAGTAGAAGACTCTTGTGGACAGTAGAAGACACTTGTGGACAGTAGAAGACTCTTGTGGACAGTAAAAGACTTGTGGACAGTAGAAGACACTTGTGGACAGTAGAAGACTCTTGTGGACAGTAGAATACTTTTGTGGACAGTAGAAGACACTTGTGGACAGTAGAAGACTCTTGTGGACAGTAGAAGACTCTAGTGGACAGTAGAAGACTCTAGTGGACAGTAGAAGACTCTTGTGGACAGTAGAAGACTCTTGTGGACTGTAGAAGACACTTGTGGACAGTAGAAGACTCTTGTGGACAGTAGAAGACACTTGTGGACAGTAGAAGACTCTTGTGGACAGTAAAAGACTTGTGGACAGTAGAAGAGACTTGTGGACAGTAGAAGACTCTTGTGGACAGTAGAAGACTTGTGGACAGTAGAAGAGACTTGTGGACAGTAGAAGACTTGTGGACAATAAAAGACACTTGAGGACAGTAGAAGACTCTTGTGGACAGTAGAAGATTCTTGTGGACAGTAGAAGACTTGTGGACAGTAGAAGAGACTTGTTGACAGTAGAAGACTTGACACTTGTGGACAGTAGAAGACTCTTGTGGACAGTAGAAGACTTGTGGACAGTAAAAGACACTTGTGGACAGTAGAAGACTCTTGTGGACAGTAGAAGACTTGTGGACAGCAGAAGACTCTTGTGGACAGTAGAAGACACTTGTGGACAGTAGAAGACACTTGTGGACAGTAGAAGACACTTGTGGACAGTAGAAGACTCGACACTTGTGGACACTAGAAGACTCTTGTGGACAGTAGAAGACACTTGTGGACAGTAGAAGACTTGTGGACAGTAGAAGACATTTGTGGACAGTAGAAGACTCTTGTGGACAGTAGAAGACTTGTGGACAGCAGAAGACTCTTGTGGACAGTAGAAGACTCTTGTGGACAGTAGAAGACTTGTGGACAGTAGAAGACATTTGTGGACAGTAGAAGACTCTTGTGGACAGTAGAAGACACTTGTGGACAGTAGAAGACTCTTGTGGACAGTAGAATACTTTTGTGGACAGTAGAAGACACTTGTGGACAGTAGAAGACACTTGTGGACAGTAGAAGACTCTTGTGGACAGTAGAAGACTCTAGTGGACAGTAGAAGACTCTTGAGGACAGTAGAAGACTCTTGTGGACTGTAGAAGACACTTGTGGACAGTAGAAGACTCTTGTGGACAGTAGAAGACTCTAGTGGACAGTAGAAGACACTTGTGGACAGTAGAAGACTCTTGTGGACAGTAGAAGACACTTGTGGACAGTAGAAGACACTTGTGGACAGTAGAAGACTCTTGTGGACAGTAGAAGACTCTTGTGGACAGTAGAAGACACTTGTGGACAGTAGAAGACACTTGTGGACAGTAGAAGACTCTTGTGGACGGTAGAAGACTCGACACTTGTGGACAGTAGAAGACTATTGTAGGCAATAGAAGACTTTTGTGGACAGTAGAATACTCTTGGGGACAGTAGAAGACTCTTTTGGACCGTAGAAGACACTTGTGGACAGTAGAAGACTCTTGTGGACAGTAGAAGACTCTAGTGGACAGTAGAAGACTCTAGTGGACAGTATAAGACTCTTGTGGACAGTAGAAGACTCTTGTGGACTGTAGAAGACTCTTGTGGACAGTAGAAGACACTTGTGAACAGTAGAAGACTCTTGTGGACAGTAGAAGACTTTTGGGGACAGTAGAAGACTCTTGTGGACAGTAGAAGACTCTTGTGGACAGTAGACAGTAGAAGACTCTTGTGGACAGTAGAAGACTTTTGTGGACAGTAGAATACTCTTGGGGACAGTAGAAGACTCTTTTGGACCCTAGAAAACACTTGTGGACAGTAGAAGACTCTTGTGGACAGTAGAAGACTCTTGTGGACAGTAGAAGACTCTAGTGGACAGTAGAAGACTCTTGTGGACAGTAGAAGACACTTGTGGACAGTAGAAGACTCTTGTGGACAGTAGAAGACTCTTGTGGACAGTAGAAGACACTTGTGGACAGTAGAAGACTCTTGTGGACAGTAGAAGACACTTGTGGACAGTAGAAGACTCTTGTGGACATTAAAAGACTTGTGGACAGTAGAAGAGACTTGTGGACAGTAGAAGACTCTTGTGGACAGTAGAAGACTTGTGGACAGTAGAAGAGACTTGTGGACAGTAGAAGACTTGTGGACAATAAAAGACACTTGTGGACAGTAGAAGACTCTTGTGGACAGTATAAGACTCTTGTGGACAGTAGAAGACTCTTGTGGACAGTAGAAGACTTGTGGACAGTAGACGAGACTTGTGGACAGTAGAAGACTTGACACTTGTGGACAGTAGAAGACTCTTGTGGACAGTAGAAGACTTGTGGACAGTAAAAGACACTTGTGGACAGTAGAAGACTCTTGTGGACAGTAGAAGACTTGTGGACAGCAGAAGACTCTTGTGGACAGTAGAAGACACTTGTGGACAGTAGAAGACACTTGTGGACAGTAGAAGACTCGACACTTGTGGACAGTAGAAGACTCGACACTTGTGGACAGTAGAAGACTCTTGTGGACAGTAGAAGACACTTGTGGACAGCAGAAGACTCTTGTGGACAGTAGAAGACTCTTGTGGACAGTAGAAGACTTGTGGACAGTAGAAGACACTTGTGGACAGTAGAAGACACTTGTGGACAGTAGAAGACTCTTGTGGACAGTAGAATACTTTTGTGGACAGTAGAAGACTCTAGTGGACAGTAGAAGACTCTAGTGGACAGTAGAAGACTCTTGTGGACTGTAGAAGACACTTGTGGACAGTAGAAGACTCTTGTGGACAGTAGAAGACTCTAGTGGACAGTAGAAGACACTTGTGGACAGTAGAAGACTCTTGTGGACAGTAGAAGACTAGTGGACAGTAGAAGACTCTTGTGGACTGTAGAAGACACTTGTGGACAGTAGAAGACTCTTGTGGACAGTAGAAGACTCTAGTGGACAGTAGAAGACTCTAGTGGACAGTAGAAGACTCTTGTGGACTGTAGAAGACACTTGTTGACAGTAGAAGACACTTGTGGACAGTAGAAGACTCTTGTGGACAGTAGAAGACTCTAGTGGACAGTAGAAGACTCTAGTGGACAGTAGAAGACTCTTGTGGACAGTAGAAGACTCTTGTGGACTGTAGAAGACACTTGTGGACAGTAGAAGACTCTTGTGGACAGTAGAAGACTCTAGTGGACAGTAGAAGACACTTGTGGACAGTAGAAGACTCTTGTGGACAGTAGAAGACTTGTGGACAGTAGACGAGACTTGTGGACAGTAGAAGACTTGACACTTGTGGACAGTAGAAGACTCTTGTGGACAGTAGAAGACTTGTGGACAGTAGAAGACACTTGTGGACAGTAGAAGACACTTGTGGACAGTAGAAGACTCTTGTGGACAGTAGAAGACACTTGTGGACAGTAGAAGACTCTTTTGGACAGTAAAAGACTAGTGGACAGTAGAAGACTCTTGTGGACAGTAGAAGACTCGACACTTGTGGACAGTAGAAGACTCTTGTGGACAGTAGAAGACACTTGTGGACAGTAGAAGACTCTTGTGGACAGTAGAAGACTCTTGTGGACTGTAGAAGACTCTTGTGGACATTAAAAGACTTGTGGACAGTAGAAGAGACTTGTGGACAGTAGAAGACTCTTGTGGACAGTAGAAGACTTGTGGACAGTAGAAGAGACTTGTGGACAGTAGAAGACTTGTGGACAATAAAAGACACTTGTGGACAGTAGAAGACTCTTGTGGACAGTATAAGACTCTTGTGGACAGTAGAAGACTCTTGTGGACAGTAGAAGACTTGTGGACAGTAGACGAGACTTGTGGACAGTAGAAGACTTGACACTTGTGGACAGTAGAAGACTCTTGTGGACAGTAGAAGACTTGTGGACAGTAAAAGACACTTGTGGACAGTAGAAGACTCTTGTGGACAGTAGAAGACTTGTGGACAGCAGAAGACTCTTGTGGACAGTAGAAGACACTTGTGGACAGTAGAAGACACTTGTGGACAGTAGAAGACTCGACACTTGTGGACAGTAGAAGACTCAACACTTGTGGACAGTAGAAGACTCTTGTGGACAGTAGAAGACACTTGTGGACAGCAGAAGACTCTTGTTGACAGTAGAAGACTCTTGTGGACAGTAGAAAACTTGTGGACAGTAGAAGACACTTGTGGACAGTAGAAGACACTTGTGGACAGTAGAAGACTCTTGTGGACAGTAGAATACTTTTGTGGACAGTAGAAGACACTTGTTGACAGTAGAAGACACTTGTGGACAGTAGAAGACTCTTGTGGACAGTAGAAGACTCTAGTGGACTGTAGAAGACACTTGTGGACAGTAGAAGACTCTTGTGGACAGTAGAAGACTCTAGTGGACAGTAGAAGACACTTGTGGACAGTAGAAGTCTCTTGTGGACAGTAGAAGACTTGTGGACAGTAGACGAGACTTGTGGACAGTAGAAGACTTGACACTTGTGGACAGTAGAAGACTCTTGTGGACAGTAGAAGACTTGTGGACAGTAGAAGACACTTGTGGACAGTAGAAGACTCTTGTGGACAGTAGAAGACACTTGTGGACAGTAGAAGACTCTTGTGGACAGTAGAATACTTTTGTGGACAGTAGAAGACACTTGTGGACAGTAGAAGACACTTGTGGACAGTAGAAGACTCTTGTGGACAGTAGAAGACTCTAGTGGACAGTAGAAGACTCTAGTGGACAGTAGAAGACTCTTGTGGACAGTAGAAGACTCTTGTGGACTGTAGAAGACACTTGTGGACAGTAGAAGACTCTTGTGGACAGTAGAAGACACTTGTGGACAGTAGAAGACTCTTGTGGACAGTAAAAGACTTGTGGACAGTAGAAGAGACTTGTGGACAGTAGAAGACTCTTGTGGACAGTAGAAGACTTGTGGACAGTAGAAGAGACTTGTGGACAGTAGAAGACTTGTGGACAATAAAAGACACTTGAGGACAGTAGAAGACTCTTGTGGACAGTAGAAGACTCTTGTGGACAGTAGAAGACTCTTGTGGACAGTAGAAGACTTGTGGACAGTAGAAGAGACTTGTTGACAGTAGAAGACTTGACACTTGTGGACAGTAGAAGACTCTTGTGGACAGTAGAAGACTTGTGGACAGTAAAAGACACTTGTGGACAGTAGAAGACTCTTGTGGACAGTAGAAGACTTGTGGACAGCAGAAGACTCTTGTGGACAGTAGAAGACACTTGTGGACAGTAGAAGACACTTGTGGACAGTAGAAGACACTTGTGGACAGTAGAAGACTCGACACTTGTGGACACTAGAAGACTCTTGTGGACAGTAGAAGACACTTGTGGACAGCAGAAGACTCTTGTGGACAGTAGAAGACTCTTGTGGACAGTAGAAGACTTGTGGACAGTAGAAGACATTTGTGGACAGTAGAAGACTCTTGTGGACAGTAGAAGACACTTGTGGACAGTAGAAGACTCTTGTGGACAGTAGAATACTTTTGTGGACAGTAGAAGACACTTGTGGACAGTAGAAGACTCTTGTGGACAGTAGAAGACTCTAGTGGACAGTAGAAGACTCTTGAGGACAGTAGAAGACTCTTGTGGACTGTAGAAGACACTTGTGGACAGTAGAAGACTCTTGTGGACAGTAGAAGACTCTAGTGGACAGTAGAAGACACTTGTGGACAGTAGAAGACTCTTGTGGACAGTAGAAGACACTTGTGGACAGTAGAAGACACTTGTGGACAGTAGAAGACTCTTGTGGACAGTAGAAGACTCTTGTGGACAGTAGAAGACACTTGTGGACAGTAGAAGACACTTGTGGACAGTAGAAGACTCTTGTGGACGGTAGAAGACTCGACACTTGTGGACAGTAGAAGACTATTGTAGGCAATAGAAGACTTTTGTGGACAGTAGAATACTCTTGGGGACAGTAGAAGACTCTTTTGGACCGTAGAAGACACTTGTGGACAGTAGAAGACTCTTGTGGACAGTAGAAGACTCTAGTGGACAGTAGAAGACTCTAGTGGACAGTATAAGACTCTTGTGGACAGTAGAAGACTCTTGTGGACTGTAGAAGACTCTTGTGGACAGTAGAAGACACTTGTGAACAGTAGAAGACTCTTGTGGACAGTAGAAGACTTTTGGGGACAGTAGAAGACTCTTGTGGACAGTAGAAGACTCTTGTGGACAGTAGACAGTAGAAGACTCTTGTGGACAGTAGAAGACTTTTGTGGACAGTAGAATACTCTTGGGGACAGTAGAAGACTCTTTTGGACCCTAGAAAACACTTGTGGACAGTAGAAGACTCTTGTGGACAGTAGAAGACTCTTGTGGACAGTAGAAGACTCTAGTGGACAGTAGAAGACTCTTGTGGACAGTAGAAGACACTTGTGGACAGTAGAAGACTCTTGTGGACAGTAGAAGACTCTTGTGGACAGTAGAAGACACTTGTGGACAGTAGAAGACTCTTGTGGACAGTAGAAGACACTTGTGGACAGTAGAAGACTCTTGTGGACATTAAAAGACTTGTGGACAGTAGAAGAGACTTGTGGACAGTAGAAGACTCTTGTGGACAGTAGAAGACTTGTGGACAGTAGAAGAGACTTGTGGACAGTAGAAGACTTGTGGACAATAAAAGACACTTGTGGACAGTAGAAGACTCTTGTGGACAGTATAAGACTCTTGTGGACAGTAGAAGACTCTTGTGGACAGTAGAAGACTTGTGGACAGTAGACGAGACTTGTGGACAGTAGAAGACTTGACACTTGTGGACAGTAGAAGACTCTTGTGGACAGTAGAAGACTTGTGGACAGTAAAAGACACTTGTGGACAGTAGAAGACTCTTGTGGACAGTAGAAGACTTGTGGACAGCAGAAGACTCTTGTGGACAGTAGAAGACACTTGTGGACAGTAGAAGACACTTGTGGACAGTAGAAGACTCGACACTTGTGGACAGTAGAAGACTCGACACTTGTGGACAGTAGAAGACTCTTGTGGACAGTAGAAGACACTTGTGGACAGCAGAAGACTCTTGTGGACAGTAGAAGACTCTTGTGGACAGTAGAAGACTTGTGGACAGTAGAAGACACTTGTGGACAGTAGAAGACACTTGTGGACAGTAGAAGACTCTTGTGGACAGTAGAATACTTTTGTGGACAGTAGAAGACTCTAGTGGACAGTAGAAGACTCTAGTGGACAGTAGAAGACTCTTGTGGACTGTAGAAGACACTTGTGGACAGTAGAAGACTCTTGTGGACAGTAGAAGACTCTAGTGGACAGTAGAAGACACTTGTGGACAGTAGAAGACTCTTGTGGACAGTAGAAGACTCTAGTGGACAGTAGAAGACTCTTGTGGACTGTAGAAGACACTTGTGGACAGTAGAAGACTCTTGTGGACAGTAGAAGACTCTAGTGGACAGTAGAAGGCTCTAGTGGACAGTAGAAGACTCTTGTGGACTGTAGAAGACACTTGTTGACAGTAGAAGACACTTGTGGACAGTAGAAGACTCTTGTGGACAGTAGAAGACTCTAGTGGACAGTAGAAGACTCTAGTGGACAGTAGAAGACTCTTGTGGACAGTAGAAGACTCTTGTGGACTGTAGAAGACACTTGTGGACAGTAGAAGACTCTTGTGGACAGTAGAAGACTCTAGTGGACAGTAGAAGACACTTGTGGACAGTAGAAGACTCTTGTGGACAGTAGAAGACTTGTGGACAGTAGACGAGACTTGTGGACAGTAGAAGACTTGACACTTGTGGACAGTAGAAGACTCTTGTGGACAGTAGAAGACTTGTGGACAGTAGAAGACACTTGTGGACAGTAGAAGACACTTGTGGACAGTAGAAGACTCTTGTGGACAGTAGAAGACACTTGTGGACAGTAGAAGACTCTTGTGGACATTAAAAGACTTGTGGACAGTAGAAGAGACTTGTGGACAGTAGAAGACTCTTGTGGACAGTAGAAGACTTGTGGACAGTAGAAGAGACTTGTGGACAGTAGAAGACTTGTGGACAATAAAAGACACTTGTGGACAGTAGAAGACTTGTGGACAATAAAAGACACTTGTGGACAGTAGAAGACTCTTGTGGACAGTATAAGACTCTTGTGGACAGTAGAAGACTCTTGTGGACAGTAGAAGACTTGTGGACAGTAGACGAGACTTGTGGACAGTAGAAGACTTGACACTTGTGGACAGTAGAAGACTCTTGTGGACAGTAGAAGACTTGTGGACAGTAAAAGACACTTGTGGACAGTAGAAGACTCTTGTGGACAGTAGAAGACTTGTGGACAGCAGAAGACTCTTGTGGACAGTAGAAGACACTTGTGGACAGTAGAAGACACTTGTGGACAGTAGAAGACTCGACACTTGTGGACAGTAGAAGACTCGACACTTGTGGACAGTAGAAGACTCTTGTGGACAGTAGAAGACACTTGTGGACAGCAGAAGACTCTTGTGGACAGTAGAAGACTCTTGTGGACAGTAGAAGACTTGTGGACAGTAGAAGACACTTGTGGACAGTAGAAGACACTTGTGGACAGTAGAAGACTCTTGTGGACAGTAGAATACTTTTGTGGACAGTAGAAGACTCTAGTGGACAGTAGAAGACTCTAGTGGACAGTAGAAGACTCTTGTGGACTGTAGAAGACACTTGTGGACAGTAGAAGACTCTTGTGGACAGTAGAAGACTCTAGTGGACAGTAGAAGACACTTGTGGACAGTAGAAGACTCTTGTGGACAGTAGAAGACTCTAGTGGACAGTAGAAGACTCTTGTGGACTGTAGAAGACACTTGTGGACAGTAGAAGACTCTTGTGGACAGTAGAAGACTCTTGTGGACAGTAGAAGACTCTAGTGGACAGTAGAAGGCTCTAGTGGACAGTAGAAGACTCTTGTGGACTGTAGAAGACACTTGTTGACAGTAGAAGACACTTGTGGACAGTAGAAGACTCTTGTGGACAGTAGAAGACTCTAGTGGACAGTAGAAGACTCTAGTGGACAGTAGAAGACTCTTGTGGACAGTAGAAGACTCTTGTGGACTGTAGAAGACACTTGTGGACAGTAGAAGACTCTTGTGGACAGTAGAAGACTCTAGTGGACAGTAGAAGACACTTGTGGACAGTAGAAGACTCTTGTGGACAGTAGAAGACTTGTGGACAGTAGACGAGACTTGTGGACAGTAGAAGACTTGACACTTGTGGACAGTAGAAGACTCTTGTGGACAGTAGAAGACTTGTGGACAGTAGAAGACACTTGTGGACAGTAGAAGACTCTTGTGGACAGTAGAAGACACTTGTGGACAGTAGAAGACTCTTGTGGACAGTAGAATACTTTTGTGGATAGTAGAAGACACTTGTGGACAGTAGAAGACACTTGTGGACAGTAGAAGACTCTTGTGGACAGTAGAAGACTCTAGTGGACAGTAGAAGACTCTAGTGGACAGTAGAAGACTCTTTTGGACAGTAGAAGACTCTTGTGGACTGTAGAAGACACTTGTGGACAGTAGAAGACTCTTGTGGACAGTAGAAGACACTTGTGGACAGTAGAAGACTCTTGTGGACAGTAAAAGACTTGTGGACAGTAGAAGAGACTTGTGGACAGTAGAAGACTCTTGTGGACAGTAGAAGACTTGTGGACAGTAGAAGAGACTTGTGGACAGTAGAAGACTTGTGGACAATAAAAGACACTTGAGGACAGTAGAAGACTCTTGTGGACAGTAGAAGACTCTTGTGGACAGTAGAAGACTTGTGGACAGTAGAAGAGACTTGTTGACAGTAGAAGACTTGACACTTGTGGACAGTAGAAGACTCTTGTGGACAGTAGAAGACTTGTGGACAGTAGAAGACTCTTGTGGACAGTAGAAGACTTGTGGACAGCAGAAGACTCTTGTGGACAGTAGAAGACTCTTGGGGACAATATAAGACTCTTGTGGACAATAGAAGACTCTTGTGGACAGTAGAAGACTCTTGTGGACAGTAGAAGACTCTTGTGGACAGTAGACAGTAGAAGACTCTTGTGGACAGTAGAAGACTCTTGTGGACAGTAGAAGACTCTAGTGGACAGTAGAAGACTCTTGTGGACAGTAGAAGACACTTGTGGACAGTAGAATACTCTTTTGGACAGTAGAAGACTCTTGTGGACAGTAGAAGACTCTTGTGGACAGTAGAAGACTCTAGTGGACAGTATAAGACTCTTGTGGACAGTAGAAGACTCTTGTGGACTGTAGAAGACTCTTGTGGACAGTAGAAGACACTTGTGAACAGTAGAAGACTCTTGTGGACAGTAGAAGACTTTTGGGGACAGTAGAAGACTCTTGTGCGCAGTAGAAGACACTTGTGGACAGTAGAAGACTCTTGGGGACAATAGAAGACTCTTGTGGACAATAGAAGACTCTTGTGGACAGTAGAAGACTCTTGTGGACAGTAGAAGACTCTTGTGGACAGTAGAAGACTTTTGTGGACAGTAGAATACTCTTGGGGACAGTAGAAGACTCTTTTGGACCCTAGAAAACACTTGTGGACAGTAGAAGACTCTTGTGGACAGTAGAAGACTCTTGTGGACAGTAGAAGACTCTAGTGGACAGTAGAAGACTCTTGTGGACAGTAGAAGACACTTGTGGACAGTAGAAGACTCTTGTGGACAGTAGAAGACTCTTGTGGACAGTAGAAGACACTTGTGGACAGTAGAAGACTCTTGTGGACAGTAGAAGACACTTGTGGACAGTAGAAGACTCTTGGAGACATTAAAAGACTTGTGGACAGTAGAAGAGACTTGTGGACAGTAGAAGACTCTTGTGGACAGTAGAAGACTTGTGGACAGTAGAAGAGACTTGTGGACAGTAGAATACTTGTGGACAATAAAAGACACTTGTGGACAGTAGAAGACTCTTGTGGACAGTATAAGACTCTTGTGGACAGTAGAAGACTCTTGTGGACAGTAGAAGACTTGTGGACAGTAGACGAGACTTGTGGACAGTAGAAGACTTGACACTTGTGGACAGTAGAAGACTCTTGTGGACAGTAGAAGACTTGTGGACAGTAAAAGACACTTGTGGACAGTAGAAGACTCTTGTGGACAGTAGAAGACTTGTGGACAGCAGAAGACTCTTGTGGACAGTAGAAGACACTTGTGGACAGTAGAAGACACTTGTGGACAGTAGAAGACTCGACACTTGTGGACAGTAGAAGACTCGACACTTGTGGACAGTAGAAGACTCTTGTGGACAGTAGAAGACACTTGTGGACAGCAGAAGACTCTTGTGGACAGTAGAAGACTCTTGTGGACAGTAGAAGACTTGTGGACAGTAGAAGACACTTGTGGACAGTAGAAGACACTTGTGGACAGTAGAAGACTCTTGTGGACAGTAGAATACTTTTGTGGACAGTAGAAGACACTTGTTGACAGTAGAAGACACTTGTGGACAGTAGAAGACTCTTGTGGACAGTAGAAGACTCTAGTGGACAGTAGAAGACTCTTGTGGACAGTAGAAGACTCTTGTGGACTGTAGAAGACACTTGTGGACAGTAGAAGACTCTTGTGGACAGTAGAAGACTCTAGTGGACAGTAGAAGACACTTGTGGACAGTAGAAGACTCTTGTGGACAGTAGAAGACTTGTGGACAGTAGACGAGACTTGTGGACAGTAGAAGACTTGACACTTGTGGACAGTAGAAGACTCTTGTGGACAGTAGAAGACTTGTGGACAGTAGAAGACACTTGTGGACAGTAGAAGACTCTTGTGGACAGTAGAAGACACTTGTGGACAGTAGAAGACTCTTGTGGACAGTAGAATACTTTTGTGGACAGTAGAAGACACTTGTGGACAGTAGAAGACACTTGTGGACAGTAGAAGACTCTTTTGGACAGTAGAAGACTCTAGTGGACAGTAGAAGACTCTAGTGGACAGTAGAAGACTCTTTTGGACAGTAGAAGACTCTTGTGGACTGTAGAAGACACTTGTGGACATTAGAAGACTCTTGTGGACAGTAGAAGACACTTGTGGACAGTAGAAGACTCTTGTGGACAGTAAAAGACTTGTGGACAATAGAAGAGACTTGTGGACAGTAGAAGACTCTTGTGGACAGTAGAAGACTTGTGGACAGTAGAAGAGACTTGTGGACAGTAGAAGACTTGTGGACAATAAAAGACACTTGAGGACAGTAGAAGACTCTTGTGGACAGTAGAAGACTGTTGTGGACAGTAGAAGACTTGTGGACAGTAGAAGAGACTTGTTGACAGTAGAAGACTTGACACTTGTGGACAGTAGAAGACTCTTGTGGACAGTAGAAGACTTGTGGACAGTAAAAGACACTTGTGGACAGTAGAAGACTCTTGTGGACAGTAGAAGACTTGTGGACAGCAGAAGACTCTTGTGGACAGTAGAAGACACTTGTGGACAGTAGAAGACACTTGTGGACAGTAGAAGACTCGACACTTGTGGACACTAGAAGACTCTTGTGGACAGTAGAAGACACTTGTGGACAGCAGAAGACTCTTGTGGACAGTAGAAGACTCTTGTGGACAGTAGAAGACTTGTGGACAGTAGAAGACATTTGTGGACAGTAGAAGACTCTTGTGGACAGTAGAAGACACTTGTGGACAGTAGAAGACTCTTGTGGACAGTAGAATACTTTTGTGGACAGTAGAAGACACTTGTGGACAGTAGAAGACACTTGTGGACAGTAGAAGACTCTTGTGGACAGTAGAAGACTCTAGTGGACAGTAGAAGACTCTTGTGGACAGTAGAAGACTCTTGTGGACTGTAGAAGACACTTGTGGACAGTAGAAGACTCTTGTGGACAGTAGAAGACTCTAGTGGACAGTAGAAGACACTTGTGGACAGTAGAAGACTCTTGTGGACAGTAGAAGACACTTGTGGACAGTAGAAGACTCTTGTGGACAGTAGAATACTTTTGTGGACAGTATAAGACACTTGTGGACAGTAGAAGACACTTGTGGACAGTAGAAGACTCTTGTGGACAGTAGAAGACTCTTTTGGACCGTAGAAGACACTTGTGGACAGTAGAAGACTCTTGTGGACAGTAGAAGACTCTAGTGGACAGTAGAAGACTCTAGTGGACAGTATAAGACTCTTGTGGACAGTAGAAGACTCTTGTGGACTGTAGAAGACTCTTGTGGACAGTAGAAGACACTTGTGAACAGTAGAAGACTCTTGTGGACAGTAGAAGACTTTTGGGGACAGTAGAAGACTCTTTTGGACCATAGAAGACACTTGTGGACAGTAGAAGACTCTTGTGGACAGTAGAAGACTCTAGTGGACAGTAGAAGACTCTAGTGGACAGTAGAAGACTATTGTGGGCAATAGAATACTTTTGTGGATAGTAGAATACTCTTGGGGACAGTAGAAGACTCTTTTGGACCGTAGAAGACACTTGTGGAAAGTAGAAGACTCTTGTGGACAGTAGAAGACTCTAGTGGACAGTAGAAGACTCTAGTGGACAGTATAAGACTCTTGTGGACAGTAGAAGACTCTTGTGGACTGTAGAAGACTCTTGTGGACAGTAGAAGACACTTGTGAACAGTAGAAGACTCTTGTGGACAGTAGAAGACTTTTGGGGACAGTAGAAGACTCTTGTGCACAGTAGAAGACACTTGTGGACAGTAGAATACTCTTGGGGACAATAGAAGACTCTTGTGGACAATAGAAGACTCTTGTGGACAGTAGAAGACTCTTGTGGACAGTAGAAGACTCTTGTGGACAGTAGACAGTAGAAGACTCTTGTGAACAGTAGAAGACTTTTGTGGACAGTAGAATACTCTTGTGGACAGTAGAAGACTCTTTTGGACCCTAGAAAACACTTGTGGACAGTAGAAGACTCTTGTGGACAGTAGAAGACTCTTGTGGACAGTAGAATACTCTAGTGGACAGTAGAAGACTCTTGTGGACAGTAGAAGACACTTGTGGACAGTAGAAGACTCTTGTGGACAGTAGAAGACTCTTGTGGACAGTAGAAGACTTGTGGACAGTAGAAGAGACTTGTGGACAGTAGAAGACTTGTGGACAATAAAAGACACTTGTGGACAGTAGAAGACTCTTGTGGACAGTATAAGACTCTTGTGGACAGTAGAAGACTCTTGTGGACAGTAGAAGACTTGTGGACAGTAGATGAGACTTGTGGACAGTAGAAGACTTGACACTTGTGGACAGTAGAAGACTCTTGTGGACAGTAGAAGACTTGTGGACAGCAGAAGACTCTTGTGGACAGTAGAAGACACTTGTGGACAGTAGAAGACACTTGTGGACAGTAGAAGACTCGACACTTGTGGACAGTAGAAGACTCGACACTTGTGGACAGTAGAAGACTCTTGTGGACAGTAGAAGACACTTGTGGACAGCAGAAGACTCTTGTGGACAGTAGAAGACTCTTGTGGACAGTAGAAGACTTGTGGACAGTAGAAGACACTTGTGGACAGTAGAAGACACTTGTGGACAGTAGAAGACTCTTGTGGACAGTGGAATACTTTTGTGGACAGTAGAAGACACTTGTTGACAGTAGAAGACACTTGTGGACAGTAGAAGACTCTTGTGGACAGTAGAAGACTCTAGTGGACAGTAGAAGACTCTTGTGGACAGTAGAAGACTCTTGTGGACTGTAGAAGACACTTGTGGACAGTAGAAGACTCTTGTGGACAGTAGAAGACTCTAGTGGACAGTAGAAGACACTTGTGGACAGTAGAAGACTCTTGTGGACAGTAGAAGACTTGTGGACAGTAGACGAGACTTGTGGACAGTAGAAGACTTGACACTTGTGGACAGTAGAAGACTCTTGTGGACAGTAGAAGACTTGTGGACAGTAGAAGACACTTGTGGACAGTAGAAGACTCTTGTGGACAGTAGAAGACACTTGTGGACAGTAGAAGACACTTGTGGACAGTAGAAGACACTTGTGGACAGTAGAAGACTCTTGTGGACAGTAGAAGACTCTAGTGGACAGTAGAAGACTCTAGTGGACAGTAGAAGACTCTTTTGGACAGTAGAAGACTCTTGTGGACTGTAGAAGACACTTGTGGACAGTAGAAGACTCTTGTGGACAGTAGAAGACACTTGTGGACAGTAGAAGACTCTTTTGGACAGTAAAAGACTTGTGGACAGTAGAAGAGACTTGTGGACAGTAGAAGACTCTTGTGGACAGTAGAAGACTTGTGGACAGTAGAAGAGACTTGTGGACAGTAGAAGACTTGTGGACAATAAAAGACACTTGAGGACAGTAGAAGACTCTTGTGGACAGTAGAAGACTCTTGTGGACAGTAGAAGACTTGTGGACAGTAGAAGAGACTTGTTGACAGTAGAAGACTTGACACTTGTGGACAATAGAAGACTCTTGTGGACAGTAGAAGACTTGTGGACAGTAAAAGACACTTGTGGACAGTAGAAGACTCTTGTGGACAGTAGAAGACTTGTGGACAGCAGAAGACTCTTGTGGACAGTAGAAGACACTTGTGGACAGTAGAAGACACTTGTGGACAGTAGAAGACACTTGTGGACAGTAGAAGACTCGACACTTGTAGACACTAGAAGACTCTTGTGGACAGTAGAAGACACTTGTGGACAGCAGAAGACTCTTGTGGACAGTAGAAGACTCTTGTGGACAGTAGAAGACTTGTGGACAGTAGAAGACATTTGTGGACAGTAGAAGACATTTGTGGACAGTAGAAGACACTTGTGGACAGTAGAAGACTCTTGTGGACAGTAGAATACTTTTGTGGACAGTAGAAGACACTTGTGGACAGTAGAAGACACTTGTGGACAGTAGAAGACTCTTGTGGACAGTAGAAGACTCTAGTGGACAGTAGAAGACTCTTGTGGACAGTAGAAGACTCTTGTGGACTGTAGAAGACACTTGTGGACAGTAGAAGACTCTTGTGGACAGTAGAAGACTCTAGTGGACAGTAGAAGACACTTGTGGACAGTAGAAGACTCTTGTGGACAGTAGAAGACACTTGTGGACAGTAGAAGACTCTTGTGGACAGTAGAATACTTTTGTGGACAGTAGAAGACACTTGTGGACAGTAGAAGACACTTGTGGACAGTAGAAGACTCTTGTGGACAGTAGAAGACTCTAGTGGACAGTAGAAGACTCTTGTGGACAGTAGAAGACTCTTGTGGACTGTAGAAGACACTTGTGGACAGTAGAAGACTCTTGTGGACAGTAGAAGACTCTAGTGGACAGTAGAAGACACTTGTGGACAGTAGAAGACTCTTGTGGACAGTAGAAGACACTTGTGGACAGTAGAAGACTCTTGTGGACAGTAGAAGACACTTGTGGACAGTAGAAGACTCTTGTGGACAGTAGAAGACTCTAGTGGACAGTAGAAGACACTTGTGGACAGTAGAAGACTCTTGTGGACAGTAGAAGACACTTGTGGACAGTAGAAGACTCTTGTGGACAGTAGAAGACACTTGTGGACAGTAGAAGACACTTGTGGACAGTAGAAGACTCTTGTGGACATTAGAAGACACTTGTGGACGGTAGAAGACTCGACACTTGTGGACAGTAGAAGACTATTGTGGGCAATAGAAGACTTTTGTGGACAGTAGAATACTCTTGGGGACAGTAGAAGACTCTTTTGGACCGTAGAAGACACTTGTGGACAGTAGAAGACTCTTGTGGACAGTAGAAGACTCTAGTGGACAGTAGAAGACTCTAGTGGACAGTATAAGACTCTTGTGGACAGTAGAAGACTCTTGTGGACTGTAGAAGACTCTTGTGGACAGTAGAAGACACTTGTGAACAGTAGAAGACTCTTGTGGACAGTAGAAGACTTTTGGGGACAGTAGAAGACTCTTGTGCACAGTAGAAGACACTTGTGGACAGTAGAAGACTCTTGGGGACAATAGAAGACTCTTGTGGACAATAGAAGACTCTTGTGGACAGTGGAAGACTCTTGTGGACAGTAGAAGACTCTTGTGGACAGTAGACAGTAGAAGACTCTTGTGGACAGTAGAAGACTTTTGTGGACAGTAGAATACTCTTGGGGACAGTAGAAGACTCTTTTGGACCCTAGAAAACACTTGTGGACAGTAGAAGACTCTTGTGGACAGTAGAAGACTCTTGTGGACAGTAGAAGACTCTTGTGGACAGTAGAAGACTTTTGGGGACAGTAGAAGACTCTTGTGCACAGTAGAAGACACTTGTGGACAGTAGAAGACTCTTGGGGACAATAGAAGACTCTTGTGGACAATATAAGACTCTTGTGGACAGTAGAAGACTCTTGTGGACAGTAGAAGACTCTTGTGGACAGTAGACAGTAGAAGACTCTTGTGGACAGTAGAAGACTTTTGTGGACAGTAGAATACTCTTGGGGACAGTAGAAGACTCTTTTGGACCCTAGAAAACACTTGTGGACAGTAGAAGACTCTTGTGGACAGTAGAAGACTCTAGTGGACAGTAGAAGACTCTTGTGGACAGTAGAAGACACTTGTGGACAGTAGAAGACTCTTGTGGACAGTAGAAGACTCTTGTGGACAGCAGAAGACACTTTTGGACAGTAGAAGACTCTTGTGGACAGTAGAAGACACTTGTGGACAGTAGAAGACTCTTGTGGACATTAAAAGACTTGTGGACAGTAGAAGAGACTTGTGGACAGTAGAAGACTCTTGTGGACAGTAGAAGACTTGTGGACAGTAGAAGAGACTTGTGGACAGTAGAAGACTTGTGGACAATAAAAGACACTTGTGGACAGTAGAAGACTCTTGTGGACAGTAGAAGACTCTTGTGGACAGTAGAAGACTCTTGTGGATAGTAGAAGACTTGTGGACAGTAGAAGAGACTTGTTGACAGTAGAAGACTTGACACTTGTGGACAGTAGAAGACTCTTGTGGACAGTAGAAGACTTGTGGACAGTAAAAGACACTTGTGGACAGTAGAAGACTCTTGTGGACAGTAGAAGACTTGTGGACAGCAGAAGACTCTTGTGGACAGTAGAAGACACTTGTGGACAGTAGAAGACACTTGTGGACAGTAGAAGACACTTGTGGACAGTAGAAGACTCGACACTTGTGGACACTAGAAGACTCTTGTGGACAGTAGAAGACACTTGTGGACAGCAGAAGACTCTTGTGGACAGTAGAAGACTCTTGTGGACAGTAGAAGACTTGTGGACAGTAGAAGACATTTGTGGACAGTAGAAGACTCTTGTGGACAGTAGAAGACACTTGTGGACAGTAGAAGACTCTTGTGGACAGTAGAATACTTTTGTGGACAGTAGAAGACACTTGTGGACAGTAGAAGACACCTGTGGACAGTAGAAGACTCTTGTGGACAGTAGAAGACTCTAGTGGACAGTAGAAGACTCTTGTGGACAGTAGAAGACTCTTGTGGACTGTAGAAGACACTTGTGGACAGTAGAAGACTCTTGTGGACAGTAGAAGACTCTAGTGGACAGTAGAAGACACTTGTGGACAGTAGAAGACTCTTGTGGACAGTAGAAGACACTTGTGGACAGTAGAAGACTCTTGTGGACAGTAGAAGACACTTGTGGACAGTAGAAGACACTTGTGGACAGTAGAAGACTCTTGTGGACATTAGAAGACACTTGTGGACGGTAGAAGACTCGACACTTGTGGACAGTAGAAGACTATTGTGGGCAATAGAAGACTTTTGTGGACAGTAGAATACTCTTGGGGACAGTAGAAGACTCTTTTGGACCGTAGAAGACACTTGTGGACAGTAGAAGACTCTTGTGGACAGTAGAAGACTCTAGTGGACAGTAGAAGACTCTAGTGGACAGTATAAGACTCTTGTGGACAGTAGAAGACTCTTGTGGACTGTAGAAGACTCTTGTGGACAGTAGAAGACACTTGTGAACAGTAGAAGACTCTTGTGGACAGTAGAAGACTTTTGGGGACAGTAGAAGACTCTTGTGCACAGTAGAAGACACTTGTGGACAGTAGAAGACTCTTGGGGACAATAGAAGACTCTTGTGGACAATAGAAGACTCTTGTGGACAGTAGAAGACTCTTGTGGACAGTAGAAGACTCTTGTGGACAGTAGACAGTAGAAGACTCTTGTGGACAGTAGAAGACTTTTGTGGACAGTAGAATACTCTTGGGGACAGTAGAAGACTCTTTTGGACCCTAGAAAACACTTGTGGACAGTAGAAGACTCTTGTGGACAGTAGAAGACTCTTGTGGACAGTAGAAGACTCTTGTGGACAGTAGAAGACTTTTGGGGACAGTAGAAGACTCTTGTGCACAGTAGAAGACACTTGTGGACAGTAGAAGACTCTTGGGAACAATAGAAGACTCTAGTGGACAATAGAAGACTCTTGTGGACAGTAGAAGACTCTTGTGGACAGTAGAAGACTCTTGTGGACAGTAGACAGTAGAAGACTCTTGTGGACAGTAGAAGACTTTTGTGGACAGTAGAATACTCTTGGGGACAGTAGAAGACTCTTTTGGACCCTAGAAACACTTGTGGACAGTAGAAGACTCTTGTGGACAGTAGAAGACTCTTGTGGACAGTAGAAGACACTTGTGGACAGTAGAAGACTCTTGTGGACAGTAGAAGACACTTGTGGACAGTAGAAGACTCTTGTGGACATTAAAAGACACTTGTGGACAGTAGAAGACTCTTGTGGACATTAAAAGACTTGTGGACAGTAGAAGAGACTTGTGGACAGTAGAAGACTCTTGTGGACAGTAGAAGACTTGTGGACAGTAGAAGAGACTTGTGGACAGTAGAAGACTTGTGGACAATAAAAGACACTTGTGGACAGTAGAAGACTCTTGTGGACAGTAGAAGACTCTTGTGGACAGTAGAAGACTCTTGTGGATAGTAGAAGACTTGTGGACAGTAGAAGAGACTTGTTGACAGTAGAAGACTTGACACTTGTGGACAGTAGAAGACTCTTGTGGACAGTAGAAGACTTTTGGACAGTAAAAGACACTTGTGGACAGTAGAAGACTCTTGTGGACAGTAGAAGACTTGTGGACAGCAGAAGACTCTTGTGGACAGTAGAAGACACTTGTGGACAGTAGAAGACACTTGTTGACAGTAGAAGACACTTGTGGACAGTAGAAGACTCGACACTTGTGGACACTAGAAGACTCTTGTGGACAGTAGAAGACACTTGTGGACAGCAGAAGATTCTTGTGGACAGTAGAAGACTTGTGGACAGTAGAAGACATTTGTGGACAGTAGAAGACTCTTGTGGACAGTAGAAGACACTTGTGGACAGTAGAAGACTCTTGTGGACAGTAGAATACTTTTGTGGACAGTAGAAGACACTTGTGGACAGTAGAAGACACCTGTGGACAGTAGAAGACTCTTGTGGACAGTAGAATACTTTTGTGGACAGTAGAAGACACTTGTGGACAGTAGAAGACACTTGTGGACAGTAGAAGACTCTTGTGGACAGTAGAAGACTCTAGTGGACAGTAGAAGACTCTTGTGGACAGTAGAAGACTCTTGTGGACTGTAGAAGACACTTGTGGACAGTAGAAGACTCTTGTGGACTGTAGAAGACACTTGTGGACAGTAGAAGACTCTTGTGGACAGTAGAAGACTCTAGTGGACAGTAGAAGACACTTGTGGACAGTAGAAGACTCTTGTGGACAGTAGAAGACACTTGTGGACAGTAGAAGACTCTTGTGGACAGTAGAAGACACTTGTGGACAGTAGAAGACACTTGTGGACAGTAGAAGACTCTTGTGGACATTAGAAGACACTTGTGGACGGTAGAAGACTCGACACTTGTGGACAGTAGAAGACTATTGTGGGCAATAGAAGACTTTTGTGGACAGTAGAAGACACTTGTGAACAGTATAAGACTCTTGTGGACAGTAGAAGACTCTTGTGGACTGTAGAAGACTCTTGTGGACAGTAGAAGACACTTGTGAACAGTAGAAGACTCTTGTGGACAGTAGAAGACTTTTGGGGACAGTAGAAGACTCTTGTGCACAGTAGAAGACACTTGTGGACAGTAGAAGACTCTTGGGGACAATAGAAGACTCTTGTGGACAATAGAAGACTCTTGTGGACAGTAGAAGACTCTTGTGGACAGTAGAAGACTCTTGTGGACAGTAGACAGTAGAAGACTCTTGTGGACAGTAGAAGACTTTTGTGGACAGTAGAATACTCTTGGGGACAGTAGAAGACTCTTTTGGACCCTAGAAAACACTTGTGGACAGTAGAAGACTCTTGTGGACAGTAGAAGACTCCTGTGGACAGTAGAAGACTCTTGTGGACAGTAGAAGACTTTTGGGGACAGTAGAAGACTCTTGTGCACAGTAGAAGACACTTGTGGACAGTAGAAGACTCTTGGGGACAATAGAAGACTCTTGTGGACAATAGAAGACTCTTGTGGACAGTAGAAGACTCTTGTGGACAGTAGAAGACTCTTGTGGACAGTAGACAGTAGAAGACTCTTGTGGACAGTAGAAGACTTTTGTGGACAGTAGAATACTCTTGGGGACAGTAGAAGACTCTTTTGGACCCTAGAAAACACTTGTGGACAGTAGAAGACTCTTGTGGACAGTAGAAGACTCTAGTGGACAGTAGAAGACTCTTGTGGACAGTAGAAGACACTTGTGGACAGTAGAAGACTCTTGTGGACAGTAGAAGACTCTTGTGGACAGCAGAAGACACTTTTGGACAGTAGAAGACTCTTGTGGACAGTAGAAGACACTTGTGGACAGTAGAAGACTCTTGTGGACATTAAAAGACTTGTGGACAGTAGAAGAGACTTGTGGACAGTAGAAGACTCTTGTGGACAGTAGAAGACTTGTGGACAGTAGAAGAGACTTGTGGACAGTAGAAGACTTGTGGACAATAAAAGACACTTGTGGACAGTAGAAGACTCTTGTGGACAGTAGAAGACTCTTGTGGACAGTAGAAGACTCTTGTGGATAGTAGAAGACTTGTGGACAGTAGAAGAGACTTGTTGACAGTAGAAGACTTGACACTTGTGGACAGTAGAAGACTCTTGTGGACAGTAGAAGACTTGTGGACAGTAAAAGACACTTGTGGACAGTAGAAGACTCTTGTGGACAGTAGAAGACTTGTGGACAGCAGAAGACTCTTGTGGACAGTAGAAGACACTTGTGGACAGTAGAAGACACTTGTGGACAGTAGAAGACACTTGTGGACAGTAGAAGACTCGACACTTGTGGACACTAGAAGACTCTTGTGGACAGTAGAAGACACTTGTGGACAGCAGAAGACTCTTGTGGACAGTAGAAGACTCTTGTGGACAGTAGAAGACTTGTGGACAGTAGAAGACATTTGTGGACAGTAGAAGACTCTTGTGGACAGTAGAAGACACTTGTGGACAGTAGAAGACTCTTGTGGACAGTAGAATACTTTTGTGGACAGTAGAAGACACTTGTGGACAGTAGAAGACACCTGTGGACAGTAGAAGACTCTTGTGGACAGTAGAAGACTCTAGTGGACAGTAGAAGACTCTTGTGGACAGTAGAAGACTCTTGTGGACTGTAGAAGACACTTGTGGACAGTAGAAGACTCTTGTGGACAGTAGAAGACTCTAGTGGACAGTAGAAGACACTTGTGGACAGTAGAAGACTCTTGTGGACAGTAGAAGACACTTGTGGACAGTAGAAGACTCTTGTGGACAGTAGAAGACACTTGTGGACAGTAGAAGACACTTGTGGACAGTAGAAGACTCTTGTGGACATTAGAAGACACTTCTGGACGGTAGAAGACTCGACACTTGTGGACAGTAGAAGACACTTGTGGACAGTAGAAGACTCTTGTGGACAGTAGAAGACTCTAGTGGACAGTAGAAGACTCTAGTGGACAGTATAAGACTCTTGTGGACAGTAGAAGACTCTTGTGGACTGTAGAAGACTCTTGTGGACAGTAGAAGACACTTGTGAACAGTAGAAGACTCTTGTGGACAGTAGAAGACTTTTGGGGACAGTAGAAGACTCTTGTGCACAGTAGAAGACACTTGTGGACAGTAGAAGACTCTTGGGGACAATAGAAGACTCTTGTGGACAATAGAAGACTCTTGTGGACAGTAGAAGACTCTTGTGGACAGTAGAAGACTCTTGTGGACAGTAGACAGTAGAAGACTCTTGTGGACAGTAGAAGACTTTTGTGGACAGTAGAATACTCTTGGGGACAGTAGAAGACTCTTTTGGACCCTAGAAAACACTTGTGGACAGTAGAAGACTCTTGTGGACAGTAGAAGACTCTTGTGGACAGTAGAAGACTTTTGGGGACAGTAGAAGACTCTTGTGCACAGTAGAAGACACTTGTGGACAGTAGAAGACTCTTGGGGACAATAGAAGACTTGTGGACAATAGAATACTCTTGTGGACAGTAGAAGACTCTTGTGGACAGTAGAAGACTCTTGTGGACAGTAGACAGTAGAAGACTCTTGTGGACAGTAGAAGACTTTTGTGGACAGTAGAATACTCTTGGGGACAGTAGAAGACTCTTTTGGACCCTAGAAAACACCTGTGGACAGTAGAAGACTCTTGTGGACAGTAGAAGACTCTTGTGGACAGTAGAAGAAACTTGTGGACAGTAGAAGACTCTTGTGGACAGTAGAAGACACTTGTGGACAGTAGAAGACTCTTGTGGACATTAAAAGACACTTGTGGACAGTAGAAGACTCTTGTGGACATTAAAAGACTTGTGGACAGTAGAAGAGACTTGTGGACAGTAGAAGACTCTTGTGGACAGTAGAAGACTTGTGGACAGTAGAAGAGACTTGTGGACAGTAGAAGACTTGTGGACAATAAAAGACACTTGTGGACAGTAGAAGACTCTTGTGGACAGTAGAAGACACTTGTGGACAGTAGAAGACTCTTGTGGACATTAAAAGACTTGTGGACAGTAGAAGAGACTTGTGGACAGTAGAAGAGTCTTGTGGACAGTAGAAGACTTGACACTTGTGGACAGTAGAAGACTCCTGTGGACAGTAGAAGACTTGTGGACAGTAAAAGACACTTGTGGACAGTAGAAGACTCTTGTGGACAGTAGAAGACTTGTGGACAGCAGAAGACTCTTGTGGACAGTAGAAGACACTTGTGGACAGTAGAAGACACTTGTGGACAGTAGAAGACACTTGTGGACAGTAGAAGACACTTGTGGACAGTAGAAGACTCGACACTTGTGGACACTAGAAGACTCTTGTGGACAGTAGAAGACACTTGTGGACAGCAGAAGACTCTTGTGGACAGTAGAAGACTTGTGGACAGTAGAAGACATTTGTGGACAGTAGAAGACTCTTGTGGACAGTAGAAGACACTTGTGGACAGTAGAAGACTCTTGTGGACAGTAGAATACTTTTGTGGACAGTAGAAGACACTTGTGGACAGTAGAAGACACCTGTGGACAGTAGAAGACTCTTGTGGACAGTAGAAGACTCTAGTGGACAGTAGAAGACTCTTGTGGACAGTAGAAGACTCTTGTGGACTGTAGAAGACACTTGTGGACAGTAGAAGACTCTTGTGGACAGTAGAAGACTCTAGTGGACAGTAGAAGACACTTTTGGACAGTAGAAGACTCTTGTGGACAGTAGAAGACACTTGTGGACAGTAGAAGACTCTTGTGGACAGTAGAAGACACTTTTGGACAGTAGAAGACACTTGTGGACAGTAGAAGACTCTTGTGGACATTAGAAGACACTTGTGGACGGTAGAAGACTCGACACTTGTGGACAGTAGAAGACTATTGTGGGCAATAGAAGACTTTTGTGGACAGTAGAATACTCTTGGGGACAGTAGAAGACTCTTTTGGACCGTAGAAGACACTTGTGGACAGTAGAAGACTCTTGTGGACAGTAGAAGACTCTAGTGGACAGTAGAAGACTCTAGTGGACAGTATAAGACTCTTGTGGACAGTAGAAGACTTGTGGACTGTAGAAGACTCTTGTGGACAGTAGAAGACACTTGTGAACAGTAGAAGACTCTTGTGGACAGTAGAAGACTTTTGGGGACAGTAGAAGACTCTTGTGCACAGTAGAAGACACTTGTGGACAGTAGAAGACTCTTGGGGACAATAGAAGACTCTTGTGGACAATAGAAGACTCTTGTGGACAGTAGAAGACTCTTGTGGACAGTAGAAGACTCTTGTGGACAGTAGACAGTAGAAGACTCTTGTGGACAGTAGAAGACTTTTGTGGACAGTAGAATACTCTTGGGGACAGTAGAAGACTCTTTTGGACCCTAGAAAACACTTGTGGACAGTAGAAGACTCTTGTGGACAGTAGAAGACTCTTTTGGACAGTAGAAGACTCTTGTGGACAGTAGAAGACTTTTGGGGACAGTAGAAGACTCTTGTGCACAGTAGAAGACACTTGTGGACAGTAGAAGACTCTTGGGGACAATAGAAGACTCTTGTGGACAATAGAAGACTCTTGTGGACAGTAGAAGACTTTTGTGGACAGTAGAATACTCTTGGGGACAGTAGAAGACTCTTTTGGACCCTAGAAAACACTTGTGGACAGTAGAAGACTCTTGTGGACAGTAGAAGACTCTAGTGGACAGTAGAAGACTCTTGTGGACAGTAGAAGACACTTGTGGACAGTAGAAGACTCTTGTGGACAGTAGAAGACTCTTGTGGACAGTAGAAGACACTTGTGGACAGTAGAAGACTCTTGTGGACAGTAGAAGACACTTGTGGACAGTAGAAGACTCTTGTGGACATTAAAAGACTTGTGGACAGTAGAAGAGACTTGTGGACAGTAGAAGACTCTTGTGGACAGTAGAAGACTTGTGGACAGTAGAAGAGACTTGTGGACAGTAGAAGACTTGTGGACAATAAAAGACACTTGTGGACAGTAGAAGACTCTTGTGGACAGTAGAAGACTCTTGTGGACAGTAGAAGACTCTTGTGGACAGTAGAAGACTTGTGGACAGTAGACGAGACTTGTGGACAGTAGAAGACTTGACACTTGTGGACAGTAGAAGACTCTTGCTGACAGTAGAAGACTTGTGGACAGCAGAAGACTCTTGTGGACAGTAGAAGACACTTGTGGACAGTAGAAGACACTTGTGGACAGTAGAAGACACTTGTGGACAGTAGAAGACTCGACACTTGTGGACAGTAGAAGACTCGACACTTGTGGACAGTAGAAGACTCTTGTGGACAGTAGAAGACACTTGTGGACATCAGAAGACTCTTGTGGACAGTAGAAGACTCCTGTGGACAGTAGAAGACTCTTGTGGACAGTAGAAGACCTGTGGACAGTAGAAGACACTTGTGGACAGTAGAAGACACTTGTGGACAGTAGAAGACTCTTGTGGACAGTAGAATACTTTTGTGGACAGTAGAAGAGTAGAAGACACTTGTGGACAGTAGAATACTCTTGGGGACAGTAGAAGACTCTTTTGGACCCTAGAAAACACTTGTGGACAGTAGAAGACTCTTGTGGACAGTAGAAGACTCTAGTGGACAGTAGAAGACTCTTGTGGACAGTAGAAGACACTTGTGGACAGTAGAAGACTCTTGTGGACAGTAGAAGACTCTTGTGGACAGTAGAAGACACTTGTGGACAGTAGAAGACTCTTGTGGACAGTAGAAGACACTTGTGGACAGTAGAAGACTCTTGTGGACATTAAAAGACTTGTGGACAGTAGAAGAGACTTGTGGACAGTAGAAGACTCTTGTGGACAGTAGAAGACTTGTGGACAGTAGAAGAGACTTGTGGACAGTAGAAGACTTGTGGACAATAAAAGACACTTGTGGACAGTAGAAGACTCTTGTGGACAGTAGAAGACTCTTGTGGACAGTAGAAGACTCTTGTGGACAGTAGAAGACTTGTGGACAGTAGACGAGACTTGTGGACAGTAGAAGACTTGACACTTGTGGACAGTAGAAGACTCTTGCTGACAGTAGAAGACTTGTGGACAGCAGAAGACTCTTGTGGACAGTAGAAGACACTTGTGGACAGTAGAAGACACTCGTGGACAGTAGAAGACACTTGTGGACAGTAGAAGACTCGACACTTGTGGACAGTAGAAGACTCGACACTTGTGGACAGTAGAAGACTCTTGTGGACAGTAGAAGACACTTGTGGACATCAGAAGACTCTTGTGGACAGTAGAAGACTCCTGTGGACAGTAGAAGACTCTTGTGGACAGTAGAAGACCTGTGGACAGTAGAAGACACTTGTGGACAGTAGAAGACACTTGTGGACAGTAGAAGACTCTTGTGGACAGTAGAATACTTTTGTGGACAGTAGAAGAGTAGAAGACACTTGTGGACAGTAGAAGACTCTTGTGGACAGTAGAAGACTCTTGTGGACAGTAGAAGACTCTTGTGGACAGTAGAAGACTCTTGTGGACAGTAGAAGACTTGTGGACAGTAGAAGAGACTTGTTGACAGTAGAAGACTTGACACTTGTGGACAGTAGAAGACTCTTGTGGACAGTAGAAGACTTGTGGACAGTAAAAGACACTTGTGGACAGTAGAAGACTCTTGTGGACAGTAGAAGACTCTTGTGGACAGTAGAAGACTCTTGTGGACAGTAGAAGACTCTTGTGGACAGTAGAAGACTTGTGGACAGTAGAAGACATTTGTGGACAGTAGAAGACTCTTGTGGACAGTAGAAGACACTTGTGGACAGTAGAAGACTCTTGTGGACAGTAGAATACTTTTGTGGACAGTAGAAGACACTTGTGGACTGTAGAAGACTCTTGTGGACAGTAGAAGACACTTGTGAACAGTAGAAGACTCTTGTGGACAGTAGAAGACTTTTGGAGACAGTAGAAGACTCTTGTGCACAGTAGAAGACACTTGTGGACAGTAGAAGACTCTTGGGGACAATAGAAGAGTCTTGTGGACAATAGAAGACTCTTGTGGACAGTAGAAGACTCTTGTGGACAGTAGAAGACTCTTGTGGACAGTAGACATTAGAAGACTCTTGTGGACAGTAGAAGACTTTTGTGGACAGTAGAATACTCTTGGGGACAGTAGAAGACTCTTTTGGACCCTAGAAAACACTTGTGGACAGTAGAAGACTCTTGTGGACAGTAGAAGACTCTTGTGGACAGTAGAAGACTCTAGTGGACAGTAGAAGACTCTTGTGGACAGTAGAAGACACTTGTGGACAGTAGAAGACTCTTGTGGACAGTAGAAGACTCTTGTGGACAGTAGAAGACACTTGTGGACAGTAGAAGACTCTTGTGGACAGTAGAAGACACTTGTGGACAGTAGAAGACTCTTGTGGACATTAAAAGACTTGTGGACAGTAGAAGAGACTTGTGGACAGTAGAAGACTCTTGTGGACAGTAGAAGACTTGTGGACAGTAGAAGAGACTTGTGGACGGTAGAAGACTTGTGGACAATAAAAGAAACTTGTGGGCAGTAGAAGACTCTTGTGGACAGTAGAAGACTCTTGTGGACAGTAGAAGACTCTTGTGGACAGTAGAAGACTTGTGGACAGTAGACGAGACTTGTGGACAGTAGAAGACTTGACACTTGTGGACAGTAGAAGACCCTTGTGGACAGTAGAAGACTTGTGGACAGTAAAAGACACTTGTGGACAGTAGAAGACTCTTGTGGACAGTAGAAGACTTGTGGACAGCAGAAGACTCTTGTGGACAGTAGAAGACACTTGTGGACAGTAGAAGACACTTGTGGACAGTAGAAGACACTTGTGGACAGTAGAAGACTCGACACTTGTGGACAGTAGAAGACTCGACACTTGTGGACAGTAGAAGACTCTTGTGGACAGTAGAAGACACTTGTGGACAGTAGAAGACTTGTGGACAGTAGAAGACACTTGTGGACAGTAGAAGACTCTTGTGGACAGTAGAAGACACTTGTGGACATCAGAAGACTCTTGTGGACAGTAGAAGACTCCTGTGGACAGTAGAAGACTCTTGTGGACAGTAGAAGACCTGTGGACAGTAGAAGACACTTGTGGACAGTAGAAGACACTTGTGGACAGTAGAAGACTCTTGTGGACAGTAGAATACTTTTGTGGACAGTAGAAGAGTAGAAGACACTTGTGGACAGTAGAATACTCTTGGGGACAGTAGAAGACTCTTTTGGACCCTAGAAAACACTTGTGGACAGTAGAAGACTCTTGTGGACAGTAGAAGACTCTAGTGGACAGTAGAAGACTCTTGTGGACAGTAGAAGACACTTGTGGACAGTAGAAGACTCTTGTGGACAGTAGAAGACTCTTGTGGACAGTAGAAGACACTTGTGGACAGTAGAAGACTCTTGTGGACAGTAGAAGACACTTGTGGACAGTAGAAGACTCTTGTGGACATTAAAAGACTTGTGGACAGTAGAAGAGACTTGTGGACAGTAGAAGACTCTTGTGGACAGTAGAAGACTTGTGGACAGTAGAAGAGACTTGTGGACAGTAGAAGACTTGTGGACAATAAAAGACACTTGTGGACAGTAGAAGACTCTTGTGGACAGTAGAAGACTCTTGTGGACAGTAGAAGACTCTTGTGGACAGTAGAAGACTTGTGGACAGTAGACGAGACTTGTGGACAGTAGAAGACTTGACACTTGTGGACAGTAGAAGACTCTTGCTGACAGTAGAAGACTTGTGGACAGCAGAAGACTCTTGTGGACAGTAGAAGACACTTGTGGACAGTAGAAGACACTCGTGGACAGTAGAAGACACTTGTGGACAGTAGAAGACTCGACACTTGTGGACAGTAGAAGACTCGACACTTGTGGACAGTAGAAGACTCTTGTGGACAGTAGAAGACACTTGTGGACATCAGAAGACTCTTGTGGACAGTAGAAGACTCCTATGGACAGTAGAAGACTCTTGTGGACAGTAGAAGACCTGTGGACAGTAGAAGACACTTGTGGACAGTAGAAGACACTTGTGGACAGTAGAAGACTCTTGTGGACAGTAGAATACTTTTGTGGACAGTAGAAGAGTAGAAGACACTTGTGGACAGTAGAAGACTCTTGTGGACAGTAGAAGACTCTTGTGGACAGTAGAAGACTCTTGTGGACAGTAGAAGACTCTTGTGGACAGTAGAAGACTTGTGGACAGTAGAAGAGACTTGTTGACAGTAGAAGACTTGACACTTGTGGACAGTAGAAGACTCTTGTGGACAGTAGAAGACTTGTGGACAGTAAAAGACACTTGTGGACAGTAGAAGACTCTTGTGGACAGTAGAAGACTTGTGGACAGCAGAAGACTCTTGTGGACAGTAGAAGACTCTTGTGGACAGTAGAAGACTTGTGGACAGTAGAAGACATTTGTGGACAGTAGAAGACTCTTGTGGACAGTAGAAGACACTTGTGGACAGTAGAAGACTCTTGTGGACAGTAGAATACTTTTGTGGACAGTAGAAGACACTTGTGGACTGTAGAAGACTCTTGTGGACAGTAGAAGACACTTGTGAACAGTAGAAGACTCTTGTGGACAGTAGAAGACTTTTGGAGACAGTAGAAGACTCTTGTGCACAGTAGAAGACACTTGTGGACAGTAGAAGACTCTTGGGGACAATAGAAGAGTCTTGTGGACAATAGAAGACTCTTGTGGACAGTAGAAGACTCTTGTGGACAGTAGAAGACTCTTGTGGACAGTAGACATTAGAAGACTCTTGTGGACAGTAGAAGACTTTTGTGGACAGTAGAATACTCTTGGGGACAGTAGAAGACTCTTTTGGACCCTAGAAAACACTTGTGGACAGTAGAAGACTCTTGTGGACAGTAGAAGACTCTTGTGGACAGTAGAAGACTCTAGTGGACAGTAGAAGACTCTTGTGGACAGTAGAAGACACTTGTGGACAGTAGAAGACTCTTGTGGACAGTAGAAGACTCTTGTGGACAGTAGAAGACACTTGTGGACAGTAGAAGACTCTTGTGGACAGTAGAATACACTTGTGGACAGTAGAAGACTCTTGTGGACATTAAAAGACTTGTGGACAGTAGAAGAGACTTGTGGACAGTAGAAGACTCTTGTGGACAGTAGAAGACTTGTGGACAGTAGAAGAGACTTGTGGACGGTAGAAGACTTGTGGACAATAAAAGAAACTTGTGGGCAGTAGAAGACTCTTGTGGACAGTAGAAGACTCTTGTGGACAGTAGAAGACTCTTGTGGACAGTAGAAGACTTGTGGACAGTAGACGAGACTTGTGGACAGTAGAAGACTTGACACTTGTGGACAGTAGAAGACCCTTGTGGACAGTAGAAGACTTGTGGACAGTAAAAGACACTTGTGGACAGTAGAAGACTCTTGTGGACAGTAGAAGACTTGTGGACAGCAGAAGACTCTTGTGGACAGTAGAAGACACTTGTGGACAGTAGAAGACACTTGTGGACAGTAGAAGACACTTGTGGACAGTAGAAGACTCGACACTTGTGGACAGTAGAAGACTCGACACTTGTGGACAGTAGAAGACTCTTGTGGACAGTAGAAGACACTTGTGGACAGTAGAAGACTTGTGGACAGTAGAAGACACTTGTGGACAGTAGAAGACACTTGTGGACAGTAGAAGACTCTTGTGGACAGTAGAATACTTTTGTGGACAGTAGAAGACTCTTGTGGACAGTAGAAGACTCTTGTGGACAGTAGAAGACTCTTGTGGACAGTAGAAGACTTGTGGACAGTAGAAGAGACTTGTGGACAGTAGAAGACACTTGTGGACAGTAGAAGACACTTGTGGACAGTAGAAGACTCGACACTTGTGGACACTAGAAGACTCTTGTGGACAGTAGAAGACACTTGTGGACAGCAGAAGACTCTTGTGGACAGTAGAAGACTCTTGTGGACAGTAGAAGACTTGTGGACAGTAGAAGACATTTGTGGACAGTAGAAGACTCTTGTGGACAGTAGAAGACACTTGTGGACAGTAGAAGACTCTTGTGGACAGTAGAATACTTTTGTGGACAGTAGAAGACACTTGTGGACAGTAGAAGACACCTGTGGACAGTAGAAGACTCTTGTGGACAGTAGAAGACTCTAGTGGACAGTAGAAGACTCTTGTGGACAGTAGAAGACTCTTGTGGACTGTAGAAGACACTTGTGGACAGTAGAAGACTCTTGTGGACAGTAGAAGACTCTAGTGGACAGTAGAAGACACTTGTGGACAGTAGAAGACTCTTGTGGACAGTAGAAGACACTTGTGGACAGTAGAAGACTCTTGTGGACAGTAGAAGACACTTGTGGACAGTAGAAGACACTTGTGGACAGTAGAAGACTCTTGTGGACATTAGAAGACACTTCTGGACGGTAGAAGACTCGACACTTGTGGACAGTAGAAGACACTTGTGGACAGTAGAAGACTCTTGTGGACAGTAGAAGACTCTAGTGGACAGTAGAAGACTCTAGTGGACAGTATAAGACTCTTGTGGACAGTAGAAGACTCTTGTGGACTGTAGAAGACTCTTGTGGACAGTAGAAGACACTTGTGAACAGTAGAAGACTCTTGTGGACAGTAGAAGACTTTTGGGGACAGTAGAAGACTCTTGTGCACAGTAGAAGACACTTGTGGACAGTAGAAGACTCTTGGGGACAATAGAAGACTCTTGTGGACAATAGAAGACTCTTGTGGACAGTAGAAGACTCTTGTGGACAGTAGAAGACTCTTGTGGACAGTAGACAGTAGAAGACTCTTGTGGACAGTAGAAGACTTTTGTGGACAGTAGAATACTCTTGGGGACAGTAGAAGACTCTTTTGGACCCTAGAAAACACTTGTGGACAGTAGAAGACTCTTGTGGACAGTAGAAGACTCTTGTGGACAGTAGAAGACTTTTGGGGACAGTAGAAGACTCTTGTGCACAGTAGAAGACACTTGTGGACAGTAGAAGACTCTTGGGGACAATAGAAGACTTGTGGACAATAGAATACTCTTGTGGACAGTAGAAGACTCTTGTGGACAGTAGAAGACTCTTGTGGACAGTAGACAGTAGAAGACTCTTGTGGACAGTAGAAGACTTTTGTGGACAGTAGAATACTCTTGGGGACAGTAGAAGACTCTTTTGGACCCTAGAAAACACCTGTGGACAGTAGAAGACTCTTGTGGACAGTAGAAGACTCTTGTGGACAGTAGAAGAAACTTGTGGACAGTAGAAGACTCTTGTGGACAGTAGAAGACACTTGTGGACAGTAGAAGACTCTTGTGGACATTAAAAGACACTTGTGGACAGTAGAAGACTCTTGTGGACATTAAAAGACTTGTGGACAGTAGAAGAGACTTGTGGACAGTAGAAGACTCTTGTGGACAGTAGAAGACTTGTGGACAGTAGAAGAGACTTGTGGACAGTAGAAGACTTGTGGACAATAAAAGACACTTGTGGACAGTAGAAGACTCTTGTGGACAGTAGAAGACACTTGTGGACAGTAGAAGACTCTTGTGGACATTAAAAGACTTGTGGACAGTAGAAGAGACTTGTGGACAGTAGAAGAGTCTTGTGGACAGTAGAAGACTTGACACTTGTGGACAGTAGAAGACTCCTGTGGACAGTAGAAGACTTGTGGACAGTAAAAGACACTTGTGGACAGTAGAAGACTCTTGTGGACAGTAGAAGACTTGTGGACAGCAGAAGACTCTTGTGGACAGTAGAAGACACTTGTGGACAGTAGAAGACACTTGTGGACAGTAGAAGACACTTGTGGACAGTAGAAGACACTTGTGGACAGTAGAAGACTCGACACTTGTGGACACTAGAAGACTCTTGTGGACAGTAGAAGACACTTGTGGACAGCAGAAGACTCTTGTGGACAGTAGAAGACTTGTGGACAGTAGAAGACATTTGTGGACAGTAGAAGACTCTTGTGGACAGTAGAAGACACTTGTGGACAGTAGAAGACTCTTGTGGACAGTAGAATACTTTTGTGGACAGTAGAAGACACTTGTGGACAGTAGAAGACACCTGTGGACAGTAGAAGACTCTTGTGGACAGTAGAAGACTCTAGTGGACAGTAGAAGACTCTTGTGGACAGTAGAAGACTCTTGTGGACTGTAGAAGACACTTGTGGACAGTAGAAGACTCTTGTGGACAGTAGAAGACTCTAGTGGACAGTAGAAGACACTTGTGGACAGTAGAAGACTCTTGTGGACAGTAGAAGACACTTGTGGACAGTAGAAGACTCTTGTGGACAGTAGAAGACACTTTTGGACAGTAGAAGACACTTGTGGACAGTAGAAGACTCTTGTGGACATTAGAAGACACTTGTGGACGGTAGAAGACTCGACACTTGTGGACAGTAGAAGACTATTGTGGGCAATAGAAGACTTTTGTGGACAGTAGAATACTCTTGGGGACAGTAGAAGACTCTTTTGGACCGTAGAAGACACTTGTGGACAGTAGAAGACTCTTGTGGACAGTAGAAGACTCTAGTGGACAGTAGAAGACTCTAGTGGACAGTATAAGACTCTTGTGGACAGTAGAAGACTTGTGGACTGTAGAAGACTCTTGTGGACAGTAGAAGACACTTGTGAACAGTAGAAGACTCTTGTGGACAGTAGAAGACTTTTGGGGACAGTAGAAGACTCTTGTGCACAGTAGAAGACACTTGTGGACAGTAGAAGACTCTTGGGGACAATAGAAGACTCTTGTGGACAATAGAAGACTCTTGTGGACAGTAGAAGACTCTTGTGGACAGTAGAAGACTCTTGTGGACAGTAGACAGTAGAAGACTCTTGTGGACAGTAGAAGACTTTTGTGGACAGTAGAATACTCTTGGGGACAGTAGAAGACTCTTTTGGACCCTAGAAAACACTTGTGGACAGTAGAAGACTCTTGTGGACAGTAGAAGACTCTTTTGGACAGTAGAAGACTCTTGTGGACAGTAGAAGACTTTTGGGGACAGTAGAAGACTCTTGTGCACAGTAGAAGACACTTGTGGACAGTAGAAGACTCTTGGGGACAATAGAAGACTCTTGTGGACAATAGAAGACTCTTGTGGACAGTAGAAGACTTTTGTGGACATTAGAATACTCTTGGGGACAGTAGAAGACTCTTTTGGACCCTAGAAAACACTTGTGGACAGTAGAAGACTCTTGTGGACAGTAGAAGACTCTAGTGGACAGTAGAAGACTCTTGTGGACAGTAGAAGACACTTGTGGACAGTAGAAGACTCTTGTGGACAGTAGAAGACTCTTGTGGACAGTAGAAGACACTTGTGGACAGTAGAAGACTCTTGTGGACAGTAGAAGACACTTGTGGACAGTAGAAGACTCTTGTGGACATTAAAAGACTTGTGGACAGTAGAAGAGACTTGTGGACAGTAGAAGACTCTTGTGGACAGTAGAAGACTTGTGGACAGTAGAAGAGACTTGTGGACAGTAGAAGACTTGTGGACAATAAAAGACACTTGTGGACAGTAGAAGACTCTTGTGGACAGTAGAAGACTCTTGTGGACAGTAGAAGACTCTTGTGGACAGTAGAAGACTTGTGGACAGTAGACGAGACTTGTGGACAGTAGAAGACTTGACACTTGTGGACAGTAGAAGACTCTTGCTGACAGTAGAAGACTTGTGGACAGCAGAAGACTCTTGTGGACAGTAGAAGACACTTGTGGACAGTAGAAGACACTTGTGGACAGTAGAAGACACTTGTGGACAGTAGAAGACTCGACACTTGTGGACAGTAGAAGACTCGACACTTGTGGACAGTAGAAGACTCTTGTGGACAGTAGAAGACACTTGTGGACATCAGAAGACTCTTGTGGACAGTAGAAGACTCCTGTGGACAGTAGAAGACTCTTGTGGACAGTAGAAGACCTGTGGACAGTAGAAGACACTTGTGGACAGTAGAAGACACTTGTGGACAGTAGAAGACTCTTGTGGACAGTAGAATACTTTTGTGGACAGTAGAAGAGTAGAAGACACTTGTGGACAGTAGAATACTCTTGGGGACAGTAGAAGACTCTTTTGGACCCTAGAAAACACTTGTGGACAGTAGAAGACTCTTGTGGACAGTAGAAGACTCTAGTGGACAGTAGAAGACTCTTGTGGACAGTAGAAGACACTTGTGGACAGTAGAAGACTCTTGTGGACAGTAGAAGACTCTTGTGGACAGTAGAAGACACTTGTGGACAGTAGAAGACTCTTGTGGACAGTAGAAGACACTTGTGGACAGTAGAAGACTCTTGTGGACATTAAAAGACTTGTGGACAGTAGAAGAGACTTGTGGACAGTAGAAGACTCTTGTGGACAGTAGAAGACTTGTGGACAGTAGAAGAGACTTGTGGACAGTAGAAGACTTGTGGACAATAAAAGACACTTGTGGACAGTAGAAGACTCTTGTGGACAGTAGAAGACTCTTGTGGACAGTAGAAGACTCTTGTGGACAGTAGAAGACTTGTGGACAGTAGACGAGACTTGTGGACAGTAGAAGACTTGACACTTGTGGACAGTAGAAGACTCTTGCTGACAGTAGAAGACTTGTGGACAGCAGAAGACTCTTGTGGACAGTAGAAGACACTTGTGGACAGTAGAAGACACTCGTGGACAGTAGAAGACACTTGTGGACAGTAGAAGACTCGACACTTGTGGACAGTAGAAGACTCGACACTTGTGGACAGTAGAAGACTCTTGTGGACAGTAGAAGACACTTGTGGACATCAGAAGACTCTTGTGGACAGTAGAAGACTCCTGTGGACAGTAGAAGACTCTTGTGGACAGTAGAAGACCTGTGGACAGTAGAAGACACTTGTGGACAGTAGAAGACACTTGTGGACAGTAGAAGACTCTTGTGGACAGTAGAATACTTTTGTGGACAGTAGAAGAGTAGAAGACACTTGTGGACAGTAGAAGACTCTTGTGGACAGTAGAAGACTCTTGTGGACAGTAGAAGACTCCTGTGGACAGTAGAAGACTCTTGTGGACAGTAGAAGACTTGTGGACAGTAGAAGAGACTTGTTGACAGTAGAAGACTTGACACTTGTGGACAGTAGAAGACTCTTGTGGACAGTAGAAGACTTGTGGACAGTAAAAGACACTTGTGGACAGTAGAAGACTCTTGTGGACAGTAGAAGACTTGTGGACAGCAGAAGACTCTTGTGGACAGTAGAAGACTCTTGTGGACAGTAGAAGACTTGTGGACAGTAGAAGACATTTGTGGACAGTAGAAGACTCTTGTGGACAGTAGAAGACACTTGTGGACAGTAGAAGACTCTTGTGGACAGTAGAATACTTTTGTGGACAGTAGAAGACACTTGTGGACTGTAGAAGACTCTTGTGGACAGTAGAAGACACTTGTGAACAGTAGAAGACTCTTGTGGACAGTAGAAGACTTTTGGAGACAGTAGAAGACTCTTGTGCACAGTAGAAGACACTTGTGGACAGTAGAAGACTCTTGGGGACAATAGAAGACTCTTGTGGACAATAGAAGACTCTTGTGGACAGTAGAAGACTCTTGTGGACAGTAGAAGACTCTTGTGGACAGTAGACATTAGAAGACTCTTGTGGACAGTAGAAGACTTTTGTGGACAGTAGAATACTCTTGGGGACAGTAGAAGACTCTTTTGGACCCTAGAAAACACTTGTGGACAGTAGAAGACTCTTGTGGACAGTAGAAGACTCTTGTGGACAGTAGAAGACTCTAGTGGACAGTAGAAGACTCTTGTGGACAGTAGAAGACACTTGTGGACAGTAGAAGACTCTTGTGGACAGTAGAAGACTCTTGTGGACAGTAGAAGACACTTGTGGACAGTAGAAGACTCTTGTGGACAGTAGAAGACACTTGTGGACAGTAGAAGACTCTTGTGGACATTAAAAGACTTGTGGACAGTAGAAGAGACTTGTGGACAGTAGAAGACTCTTGTGGACAGTAGAAGACTTGTGGACAGTAGAAGAGACTTGTGGACGGTAGAAGACTTGTGGACAATAAAAGAAACTTGTGGGCAGTAGAAGACTCTTGTGGACAGTAGAAGACTCTTGTGGACAGTAGAAGACTCTTGTGGACAGTAGAAGACTTGTGGACAGTAGACGAGACTTGTGGACAGTAGAAGACTTGACACTTGTGGACAGTAGAAGACCCTTGTGGACAGTAGAAGACTTGTGGACAGTAAAAGACACTTGTGGACAGTAGAAGACTCTTGTGGACAGTAGAAGACTTGTGGACAGCAGAAGACTCTTGTGGACAGTAGAAGACACTTGTGGACAGTAGAAGACACTTGTGGACAGTAGAAGACACTTGTGGACAGTAGAAGACTCGACACTTGTGGACAGTAGAAGACTCGACACTTGTGGACAGTAGAAGACTCTTGTGGACAGTAGAAGACACTTGTGGACAGTAGAAGACTTGTGGACAGTAGAAGACACTTGTGGACAGTAGAAGACACTTGTGGACAGTAGAAGACTCTTGTGGACAGTAGAATACTTTTGTGGACAGTAGAAGACTCTTGTGGACAGTAGAAGACTCTTGTGGACAGTAGAAGACTCTTGTGGACAGTAGAAGACTTGTGGACAGTAGAAGAGACTTGTTGACAGTAGAAGACTTGACACTTGTGGACAGTAGAAGACTCTTGTGGACAGTAGAAGACTTGTGGACAGTAAAAGACACTTGTGGACAGTAGAAGACTCTTGTGGACAGTAGAAGACACTTGTGGACAGTAGAAGACACTTGGGGACAATAGAAGACTTTTGTGGACAATAGAAGACTCTTGTGGACAGTAGAAGACTCTTGTGGACAGTAGAAGACTCTTGTGGACAGTAGACAGTAGAAGACTCTTGTGGACAGTAGAAGACACTTGTGGACAGTAGAAGACTCTTGTGGACAGTAGAAGACTCTTGTGGACAGTAGAAGACACTTGTGGACAGTAGAAGACTCTTGTGGACATTAAAAGACTTGTGGACAGTAGAAGAGACTTGTGGACAGTAGAAGACTCTTGTGGACAGTAGAAGACTTGTGGACAGTAGAAGAGACTTGTGGACAGTAGAAGACTTGTGGACAATAAAAGACACTTGTGGACAGTAGAAGACTCTTGTGGACAGTAGAAGACTCTTGTGGACAGTAGAAGACTCTTGTAGACAGTAGAAGACTTGTGGACAGTAGACGAGACTTGTGGACAGTAGAAGACTTGACACTTGTGGACAGTAGAAGACTCTTGTTGACAGTAGAAGACTTGTGGACAGCAGAAGACTCTTGTGGACAGTAGAAGACACTTGTGGACAGTAGAAGACACTTGTGGACAGTAGAAGACTCTTGTGCACAGTAGAAGACACTTGTGGACAGTAGAAGACTCTTGGGGACAATAGAAGACTTGTGGACAATAGAATACTCTTGTGGACAGTAGAAGACTCTTGTGGACAGTAGAAGACTCTTGTGGACAGTAGACAGTAGAAGACTCTTGTGGACAGTAGAAGACTTTTGTGGACAGTAGAATACTCTTGGGGACAGTAGAAGACTCTTTTGGACCCTAGAAAACACCTGTGGACAGTAGAAGACTCTTGTGGACAGTAGAAGACTCTTGTGGACAGTAGAAGAAACTTGTGGACAGTAGAAGACTCTTGTGGACAGTAGAAGACACTTGTGGACAGTAGAAGACTCTTGTGGACATTAAAAGACACTTGTGGACAGTAGAAGACTCTTGTGGACATTAAAAGACTTGTGGACAGTAGAAGAGACTTGTGGACAGTAGAAGACTCTTGTGGACAGTAGAAGACTTGTGGACAGTAGAAGAGACTTGTGGACAGTAGAAGACTTGTGGACAATAAAAGACACTTGTGGACAGTAGAAGACTCTTGTGGACAGTAGAAGACACTTGTGGACAGTAGAAGACTCTTGTGGACATTAAAAGACTTGTGGACAGTAGAAGAGACTTGTGGACAGTAGAAGAGTCTTGTGGACAGTAGAAGACTTGACACTTGTGGACAGTAGAAGACTCCTGTGGACAGTAGAAGACTTGTGGACAGTAAAAGACACTTGTGGACAGTAGAAGACTCTTGTGGACAGTAGAAGACTTGTGGACAGCAGAAGACTCTTGTGGACAGTAGAAGACACTTGTGGACAGTAGAAGACACTTGTGGACAGTAGAAGACACTTGTGGACAGTAGAAGACACTTGTGGACAGTAGAAGACTCGACACTTGTGGACACTAGAAGACTCTTGTGGACAGTAGAAGACACTTGTGGACAGCAGAAGACTCTTGTGGACAGTAGAAGACTTGTGGACAGTAGAAGACATTTGTGGACAGTAGAAGACTCTTGTGGACAGTAGAAGACACTTGTGGACAGTAGAAGACTCTTGTGGACAGTAGAATACTTTTGTGGACAGTAGAAGACACTTGTGGACAGTAGAAGACACCTGTGGACAGTAGAAGACTCTTGTGGACAGTAGAAGACTCTAGTGGACAGTAGAAGACTCTTGTGGACAGTAGAAGACTCTTGTGGACTGTAGAAGACACTTGTGGACAGTAGAAGACTCTTGTGGACAGTAGAAGACTCTAGTGGACAGTAGAAGACACTTGTGGACAGTAGAAGACTCTTGTGGACAGTAGAAGACACTTGTGGACAGTAGAAGACTCTTGTGGACAGTAGAAGACACTTTTGGACAGTAGAAGACACTTGTGGACAGTAGAAGACTCTTGTGGACATTAGAAGACACTTGTGGACGGTAGAAGACTCGACACTTGTGGACAGTAGAAGACTATTGTGGGCAATAGAAGACTTTTGTGGACAGTAGAATACTCTTGGGGACAGTAGAAGACTCTTTTGGACCGTAGAAGACACTTGTGGACAGTAGAAGACTCTTGTGGACAGTAGAAGACTCTAGTGGACAGTAGAAGACTCTAGTGGACAGTATAAGACTCTTGTGGACAGTAGAAGACTTGTGGACTGTAGAAGACTCTTGTGGACAGTAGAAGACACTTGTGAACAGTAGAAGACTCTTGTGGACAGTAGAAGACTTTTGGGGACAGTAGAAGACTCTTGTGCACAGTAGAAGACACTTGTGGACAGTAGAAGACTCTTGGGGACAATAGAAGACTCTTGTGGACAATAGAAGACTCTTGTGGACAGTAGAAGACTCTTGTGGACAGTAGAAGACTCTTGTGGACAGTAGACAGTAGAAGACTCTTGTGGACAGTAGAAGACTTTTGTGGACAGTAGAATACTCTTGGGGACAGTAGAAGACTCTTTTGGACCCTAGAAAACACTTGTGGACAGTAGAAGACTCTTGTGGACAGTAGAAGACTCTTTTGGACAGTAGAAGACTCTTGTGGACAGTAGAAGACTTTTGGGGACAGTAGAAGACTCTTGTGCACAGTAGAAGACACTTGTGGACAGTAGAAGACTCTTGGGGACAATAGAAGACTCTTGTGGACAATAGAAGACTCTTGTGGACAGTAGAAGACTTTTGTGGACAGTAGAATACTCTTGGGGACAGTAGAAGACTCTTTTGGACCCTAGAAAACACTTGTGGACAGTAGAAGACTCTTGTGGACAGTAGAAGACTCTAGTGGACAGTAGAAGACTCTTGTGGACAGTAGAAGACACTTGTGGACAGTAGAAGACTCTTGTGGACAGTAGAAGACTCTTGTGGACAGTAGAAGACACTTGTGGACAGTAGAAGACTCTTGTGGACAGTAGAAGACACTTGTGGACAGTAGAAGACTCTTGTGGACATTAAAAGACTTGTGGACAGTAGAAGAGACTTGTGGACAGTAGAAGACTCTTGTGGACAGTAGAAGACTTGTGGACAGTAGAAGAGACTTGTGGACAGTAGAAGACTTGTGGACAATAAAAGACACTTGTGGACAGTAGAAGACTCTTGTGGACAGTAGAAGACTCTTGTGGACAGTAGAAGACTCTTGTGGACAGTAGAAGACTTGTGGACAGTAGACGAGACTTGTGGACAGTAGAAGACTTGACACTTGTGGACAGTAGAAGACTCTTGCTGACAGTAGAAGACTTGTGGACAGCAGAAGACTCTTGTGGACAGTAGAAGACACTTGTGGACAGTAGAAGACACTTGTGGACAGTAGAAGACACTTGTGGACAGTAGAAGACTCGACACTTGTGGACAGTAGAAGACTCGACACTTGTGGACAGTAGAAGACTCTTGTGGACAGTAGAAGACACTTGTGGACATCAGAAGACTCTTGTGGACAGTAGAAGACTCCTGTGGACAGTAGAAGACTCTTGTGGACAGTAGAAGACCTGTGGACAGTAGAAGACACTTGTGGACAGTAGAAGACACTTGTGGACAGTAGAAGACTCTTGTGGACAGTAGAATACTTTTGTGGACAGTAGAAGAGTAGAAGACACTTGTGGACAGTAGAATACTCTTGGGGACAGTAGAAGACTCTTTTGGACCCTAGAAAACACTTGTGGACAGTAGAAGACTATTGTGGACAGTAGAAGACTCTAGTGGACAGTAGAAGACTCTTGTGGACAGTAGAAGACACTTGTGGACAGTAGAAGACTCTTGTGGACAGTAGAAGACTCTTGTGGACAGTAGAAGACACTTGTGGACAGTAGAAGACTCTTGTGGACAGTAGAAGACACTTGTGGACAGTAGAAGACTCTTGTGGACATTAAAAGACTTGTGGACAGTAGAAGAGACTTGTGGACAGTAGAAGACTCTTGTGGACAGTAGAAGACTTGTGGACAGTAGAAGAGACTTGTGGACAGTAGAAGACTTGTGGACAATAAAAGACACTTGTGGACAGTAGAAGACTCTTGTGGACAGTAGAAGACTCTTGTGGACAGTAGAAGACTCTTGTGGACAGTAGAAGACTTGTGGACAGTAGACGAGACTTGTGGACAGTAGAAGACTTGACACTTGTGGACAGTAGAAGACTCTTGCTGACAGTAGAAGACTTGTGGACAGCAGAAGACTCTTGTGGACAGTAGAAGACACTTGTGGACAGTAGAAGACACTCGTGGACAGTAGAAGACACTTGTGGACAGTAGAAGACTCGACACTTGTGGACAGTAGAAGACTCGACACTTGTGGACAGTAGAAGACTCTTGTGGACAGTAGAAGACACTTGTGGACATCAGAAGACTCTTGTGGACAGTAGAAGACTCCTGTGGACAGTAGAAGACTCTTGTGGACAGTAGAAGACCTGTGGACAGTAGAAGACACTTGTGGACAGTAGAAGACACTTGTGGACAGTAGAAGACTCTTGTGGACAGTAGAATACTTTTGTGGACAGTAGAAGAGTAGAAGACACTTGTGGACAGTAGAAGACTCTTGTGGACAGTAGAAGACTCTTGTGGACAGTAGAAGACTCTTGTGGACAGTAGAAGACTCTTGTGGACAGTAGAAGACTTGTGGACAGTAGAAGAGACTTGTGGACAGTAGAAGACTTGACACTTGTGGACAGTAGAAGACTCTTGCTGACAGTAGAATACTTTTGTGGACAGTAGAAGACACTTGTGGACTGTAGAAGACTCTTGTGGACAGTAGAAGACACTTGTGGACAGTAGAAGACTCTTGTGGACAGTAGAATACTTTTGTGGACAGTAGAAGACACTTGTGGACTGTAGAAGACTCTTGTGGACAGTAGAAGACACTTGTGAACAGTAGAAGACTCTTGTGGACAGTAGAAGACTTTTGGAGACAGTAGAAGACTCTTGTGCACAGTAGAAGACACTTGTGGACAGTAGAAGACTCTTGGGGACAATAGAAGACTCTTGTGGACAATAGAAGACTCTTGTGGACAGTAGAAGACTCTTGTGGACAGTAGAAGACTCTTGTGGACAGTAGACATTAGAAGACTCTTGTGGACAGTAGAAGACTTTTGTGGACAGTAGAATACTCTTGGGGACAGTAGAAGACTCTTTTGGACCCTAGAAAACACTTGTGGACAGTAGAAGACTCTTGTGGACAGTAGAAGACTCTTGTGGACAGTAGAAGACTCTAGTGGACAGTAGAAGACTCTTGTGGACAGTAGAAGACACTTGTGGACAGTAGAAGACTCTTGTGGACAGTAGAAGACTCTTGTGGACAGTAGAAGACACTTGTGGACAGTAGAAGACTCTTGTGGACAGTAGAAGACACTTGTGGACAGTAGAAGACTCTTGTGGACATTAAAAGACTTGTGGACAGTAGAAGAGACTTGTGGACAGTAGAAGACTCTTGTGGACAGTAGAAGACTTGTGGACAGTAGAAGAGACTTGTGGACGGTAGAAGACTTGTGGACAATAAAAGAAACTTGTGGGCAGTAGAAGACTCTTGTGGACAGTAGAAGACTCTTGTGGACAGTAGAAGACTCTTGTGGACAGTAGAAGACTTGTGGACAGTAGACGAGACTTGTGGACAGTAGAAGACTTGACACTTGTGGACAGTAGAAGACCCTTGTGGACAGTAGAAGACTTGTGGACAGTAAAAGACACTTGTGGACAGTAGAAGACTCTTGTGGACAGTAGAAGACTTGTGGACAGCAGAAGACTCTTGTGGACAGTAGAAGACACTTGTGGACAGTAGAAGACACTTGTGGACAGTAGAAGACACTTGTGGACAGTAGAAGACTCGACACTTGTGGACAGTAGAAGACTCGACACTTGTGGACAGTAGAAGACTCTTGTGGACAGTAGAAGACACTTGTGGACAGTAGAAGACTTGTGGACAGTAGAAGACACTTGTGGACAGTAGAAGACACTTGTGGACAGTAGAAGACTCTTGTGGACAGTAGAATACTTTTGTGGACAGTAGAAGACTCTTGTGGACAGTAGAAGACTCTTGTGGACAGTAGAAGACTCTTGTGGACAGTAGAAGACTTGTGGACAGTAGAAGAGACTTGTTGACAGTAGAAGACTTGACACTTGTGGACAGTAGAAGACTCTTGTGGACAGTAGAAGACTTGTGGACAGTAAAAGACACTTGTGGACAGTAGAAGACTCTTGTGGACAGTAGAAGACACTTGTGGACAGTAGAAGACACTTGGGGACAATAGAAGACTTTTGTGGACAATAGAAGACTCTTGTGGACAGTAGAAGACTCTTGTGGACAGTAGAAGACTCTTGTGGACAGTAGACAGTAGAAGACTCTTGTGGACAGTAGAAGACACTTGTGGACAGTAGAAGACTCTTGTGGACAGTAGAAGACTCTTGTGGACAGTAGAAGACACTTGTGGACAGTAGAAGACTCTTGTGGACATTAAAAGACTTGTGGACAGTAGAAGAGACTTGTGGACAGTAGAAGACTCTTGTGGACAGTAGAAGACTTGTGGACAGTAGAAGAGACTTGTGGACAGTAGAAGACTTGTGGACAATAAAAGACACTTGTGGACAGTAGAAGACTCTTGTGGACAGTAGAAGACTCTTGTGGACAGTAGAAGACTCTTGTAGACAGTAGAAGACTTGTGGACAGTAGACGAGACTTGTGGACAGTAGAAGACTTGACACTTGTGGACAGTAGAAGACTCTTGTTGACAGTAGAAGACTTGTGGACAGCAGAAGACTCTTGTGGACAGTAGAAGACACTTGTGGACAGTAGAAGACACTTGTGGACAGTAGAAGACTCTTGTGCACAGTAGAAGACACTTGTGGACAGTAGAAGACTCTTGGGGACAATAGAAGACTTGTGGACAATAGAATACTCTTGTGGACAGTAGAAGACTCTTGTGGACAGTAGAAGACTCTTGTGGACAGTAGACAGTAGAAGACTCTTGTGGACAGTAGAAGACTTTTGTGGACAGTAGAATACTCTTGGGGACAGTAGAAGACTCTTTTGGACCCTAGAAAACACCTGTGGACAGTAGAAGACTCTTGTGGACAGTAGAAGACTCTTGTGGACAGTAGAAGAAACTTGTGGACAGTAGAAGACTCTTGTGGACAGTAGAAGACACTTGTGGACAGTAGAAGACTCTTGTGGACATTAAAAGACACTTGTGGACAGTAGAAGACTCTTGTGGACATTAAAAGACTTGTGGACAGTAGAAGAGACTTGTGGACAGTAGAAGACTCTTGTGGACAGTAGAAGACTTGTGGACAGTAGAAGAGACTTGTGGACAGTAGAAGACTTGTGGACAATAAAAGACACTTGTGGACAGTAGAAGACTCTTGTGGACAGTAGAAGACACTTGTGGACAGTAGAAGACTCTTGTGGACATTAAAAGACTTGTGGACAGTAGAAGAGACTTGTGGACAGTAGAAGAGTCTTGTGGACAGTAGAAGACTTGACACTTGTGGACAGTAGAAGACTCCTGTGGACAGTAGAAGACTTGTGGACAGTAAAAGACACTTGTGGACAGTAGAAGACTCTTGTGGACAGTAGAAGACTTGTGGACAGCAGAAGACTCTTGTGGACAGTAGAAGACACTTGTGGACAGTAGAAGACACTTGTGGACAGTAGAAGACACTTGTGGACAGTAGAAGACACTTGTGGACAGTAGAAGACTCGACACTTGTGGACACTAGAAGACTCTTGTGGACAGTAGAAGACACTTGTGGACAGCAGAAGACTCTTGTGGACAGTAGAAGACTTGTGGACAGTAGAAGACATTTGTGGACAGTAGAAGACTCTTGTGGACAGTAGAAGACACTTGTGGACAGTAGAAGACTCTTGTGGACAGTAGAATACTTTTGTGGACAGTAGAAGACACTTGTGGACAGTAGAAGACACCTGTGGACAGTAGAAGACTCTTGTGGACAGTAGAAGACTCTAGTGGACAGTAGAAGACTCTTGTGGACAGTAGAAGACTCTTGTGGACTGTAGAAGACACTTGTGGACAGTAGAAGACTCTTGTGGACAGTAGAAGACTCTAGTGGACAGTAGAAGACACTTGTGGACAGTAGAAGACTCTTGTGGACAGTAGAAGACACTTGTGGACAGTAGAAGACTCTTGTGGACAGTAGAAGACACTTTTGGACAGTAGAAGACACTTGTGGACAGTAGAAGACTCTTGTGGACATTAGAAGACACTTGTGGACGGTAGAAGACTCGACACTTGTGGACAGTAGAAGACTATTGTGGGCAATAGAAGACTTTTGTGGACAGTAGAATACTCTTGGGGACAGTAGAAGACTCTTTTGGACCGTAGAAGACACTTGTGGACAGTAGAAGACTCTTGTGGACAGTAGAAGACTCTAGTGGACAGTAGAAGACTCTAGTGGACAGTATAAGACTCTTGTGGACAGTAGAAGACTTGTGGACTGTAGAAGACTCTTGTGGACAGTAGAAGACACTTGTGAACAGTAGAAGACTCTTGTGGACAGTAGAAGACTTTTGGGGACAGTAGAAGACTCTTGTGCACAGTAGAAGACACTTGTGGACAGTAGAAGACTCTTGGGGACAATAGAAGACTCTTGTGGACAATAGAAGACTCTTGTGGACAGTAGAAGACTCTTGTGGACAGTAGAAGACTCTTGTGGACAGTAGACAGTAGAAGACTCTTGTGGACAGTAGAAGACTTTTGTGGACAGTAGAATACTCTTGGGGACAGTAGAAGACTCTTTTGGACCCTAGAAAACACTTGTGGACAGTAGAAGACTCTTGTGGACAGTAGAAGACTCTTTTGGACAGTAGAAGACTCTTGTGGACAGTAGAAGACTTTTGGGGACAGTAGAAGACTCTTGTGCACAGTAGAAGACACTTGTGGACAGTAGAAGACTCTTGGGGACAATAGAAGACTCTTGTGGACAATAGAAGACTCTTGTGGACAGTAGAAGACTTTTGTGGACAGTAGAATACTCTTGGGGACAGTAGAAGACTCTTTTGGACCCTAGAAAACACTTGTGGACAGTAGAAGACTCTTGTGGACAGTAGAAGACTCTAGTGGACAGTAGAAGACTCTTGTGGACAGTAGAAGACACTTGTGGACAGTAGAAGACTCTTGTGGACAGTAGAAGACTCTTGTGGACAGTAGAAGACACTTGTGGACAGTAGAAGACTCTTGTGGACAGTAGAAGACACTTGTGGACAGTAGAAGACTCTTGTGGACATTAAAAGACTTGTGGACAGTAGAAGAGACTTGTGGACAGTAGAAGACTCTTGTGGACAGTAGAAGACTTGTGGACAGTAGAAGAGACTTGTGGACAGTAGAAGACTTGTGGACAATAAAAGACACTTGTGGACAGTAGAAGACTCTTGTGGACAGTAGAAGACTCTTGTGGACAGTAGAAGACTCTTGTGGACAGTAGAAGACTTGTGGACAGTAGACGAGACTTGTGGACAGTAGAAGACTTGACACTTGTGGACAGTAGAAGACTCTTGCTGACAGTAGAAGACTTGTGGACAGCAGAAGACTCTTGTGGACAGTAGAAGACACTTGTGGACAGTAGAAGACACTTGTGGACAGTAGAAGACACTTGTGGACAGTAGAAGACTCGACACTTGTGGACAGTAGAAGACTCGACACTTGTGGACAGTAGAAGACTCTTGTGGACAGTAGAAGACACTTGTGGACATCAGAAGACTCTTGTGGACAGTAGAAGACTCCTGTGGACAGTAGAAGACTCTTGTGGACAGTAGAAGACCTGTGGACAGTAGAAGACACTTGTGGACAGTAGAAGACACTTGTGGACAGTAGAAGACTCTTGTGGACAGTAGAATACTTTTGTGGACAGTAGAAGAGTAGAAGACACTTGTGGACAGTAGAATACTCTTGGGGACAGTAGAAGACTCTTTTGGACCCTAGAAAACACTTGTGGACAGTAGAAGACTCTTGTGGACAGTAGAAGACTCTAGTGGACAGTAGAAGACTCTTGTGGACAGTAGAAGACACTTGTGGACAGTAGAAGACTCTTGTGGACAGTAGAAGACTCTTGTGGACAGTAGAAGACACTTGTGGACAGTAGAAGACTCTTGTGGACAGTAGAAGACACTTGTGGACAGTAGAAGACTCTTGTGGACATTAAAAGACTTGTGGACAGTAGAAGAGACTTGTGGACAGTAGAAGACTCTTGTGGACAGTAGAAGACTTGTGGACAGTAGAAGAGACTTGTGGACAGTAGAAGACTTGTGGACAATAAAAGACACTTGTGGACAGTAGAAGACTCTTGTGGACAGTAGAAGACTCTTGTGGACAGTAGAAGACTCTTGTGGACAGTAGAAGACTTGTGGACAGTAGACGAGACTTGTGGACAGTAGAAGACTTGACACTTGTGGACAGTAGAAGACTCTTGCTGACAGTAGAAGACTTGTGGACAGCAGAAGACTCTTGTGGACAGTAGAAGACACTTGTGGACAGTAGAAGACACTCGTGGACAGTAGAAGACACTTGTGGACAGTAGAAGACTCGACACTTGTGGACAGTAGAAGACTCGACACTTGTGGACAGTAGAAGACTCTTGTGGACAGTAGAAGACACTTGTGGACATCAGAAGACTCTTGTGGACAGTAGAAGACTCCTGTGGACAGTAGAAGACTCTTGTGGACAGTAGAAGACCTGTGGACAGTAGAAGACACTTGTGGACAGTAGAAGACACTTGTGGACAGTAGAAGACTCTTGTGGACAGTAGAATACTTTTGTGGACAGTAGAAGAGTAGAAGACACTTGTGGACAGTAGAAGACTCTTGTGGACAGTAGAAGACTCTTGTGGACAGTAGAAGACTCTTGTGGACAGTAGAAGACTCTTGTGGACAGTAGAAGACTTGTGGACAGTAGAAGAGACTTGTTGACAGTAGAAGACTTGACACTTGTGGACAGTAGAAGACTCTTGTGGACAGTAGAAGACTTGTGGACAGTAAAAGACACTTGTGGACAGTAGAAGACTCTTGTGGACAGTAGAAGACTTGTGGACAGCAGAAGACTCTTGTGGACAGTAGAAGACTCTTGTGGACAGTAGAAGACTTGTGGACAGTAGAAGACATTTGTGGACAGTAGAAGACTCTTGTGGACAGTAGAAGACACTTGTGGACAGTAGAAGACTCTTGTGGACAGTAGAATACTTTTGTGGACAGTAGAAGACACTTGTGGACTGTAGAAGACTCTTGTGGACAGTAGAAGACACTTGTGAACAGTAGAAGACTCTTGTGGACAGTAGAAGACTTTTGGAGACAGTAGAAGACTCTTGTGCACAGTAGAAGACACTTGTGGACAGTAGAAGACTCTTGGGGACAATAGAAGACTCTTGTGGACAGTAGAAGACTTTTGTGGACAGTAGAATACTCTTGGGGACAGTAGAAGACTCTTTTGGACCCTAGAAAACACTTGTGGACAGTAGAAGACTCTTGTGGACAGTAGAAGACTCTTGTGGACAGTAGAAGACTCTAGTGGACAGTAGAAGACTCTTGTGGACAGTAGAAGACACTTGTGGACAGTAGAAGACTCTTGTGGACAGTAGAAGACTCTTGTGGACAGTAGAAGACACTTGTGGACAGTAGAAGACTCTTGTGGACAGTAGAAGACACTTGTGGACAGTAGAAGACTCTTGTGGACATTAAAAGACTTGTGGACAGTAGAAGAGACTTGTGGACAGTAGAAGACTCTTGTGGACAGTAGAAGACTTGTGGACAGTAGAAGAGACTTGTGGACGGTAGAAGACTTGTGGACAATAAAAGAAACTTGTGGGCAGTAGAAGACTCTTGTGGACAGTAGAAGACTCTTGTGGACAGTAGAAGACTCTTGTGGACAGTAGAAGACTTGTGGACAGTAGACGAGACTTGTGGACAGTAGAAGACTTGACACTTGTGGACAGTAGAAGACCCTTGTGGACAGTAGAAGACTTGTGGACAGTAAAAGACACTTGTGGACAGTAGAAGACTCTTGTGGACAGTAGAAGACTTGTGGACAGCAGAAGACTCTTGTGGACAGTAGAAGACACTTGTGGACAGTAGAAGACACTTGTGGACAGTAGAAGACACTTGTGGACAGTAGAAGACTCGACACTTGTGGACAGTAGAAGACTCGACACTTGTGGACAGTAGAAGACTCTTGTGGACAGTAGAAGACACTTGTGGACAGTAGAAGACACTTGTGGACAGTAGAAGACTTGTGGACAGTAGAAGACACTTGTGGACAGTAGAAGACACTTGTGGACAGTAGAAGACTCTTGTGGACAGTAGAATACTTTTGTGGACAGTAGAAGACTCTTGTGGACAGTAGAAGACTCTTGTGGACAGTAGAAGACTCTTGTGGACAGTAGAAGACTTGTGGACAGTAGAAGAGACTTGTTGACAGTAGAAGACTTGACACTTGTGGACAGTAGAAGACTCTTGTGGACAGTAGAAGACTTGTGGACAGTAAAAGACACTTGTGGACAGTAGAAGACTCTTGTGGACAGTAGAAGACACTTGTGGACAGTAGAAGACACTTGGGGACAATAGAAGACTTTTGTGGACAATAGAAGACTCTTGTGGACAGTAGAAGACTCTTGTGGACAGTAGAAGACTCTTGTGGACAGTAGACAGTAGAAGACTCTTGTGGACAGTAGAAGACACTTGTGGACAGTAGAAGACTCTTGTGGACAGTAGAAGACTCTTGTGGACAGTAGAAGACACTTGTGGACAGTAGAAGACTCTTGTGGACATTAAAAGACTTGTGGACAGTAGAAGAGACTTGTGGACAGTAGAAGACTCTTGTGGACAGTAGAAGACTTGTGGACAGTAGAAGAGACTTGTGGACAGTAGAAGACTTGTGGACAATAAAAGACACTTGTGGACAGTAGAAGACTCTTGTGGACAGTAGAAGACTCTTGTGGACAGTAGAAGACTCTTGTGGACAGTAGAAGACTTGTGGACAGTAGACGAGACTTGTGGACAGTAGAAGACTTGACACTTGTGGACAGTAGAAGACCCTTGTGGACAGTAGAAGACTTGTGGACAGTAAAAGACACTTGTGGACAGTAGAAGACTCTTGTGGACAGTAGAAGACTTGTGGACAGCAGAAGACTCTTGTGGACAGTAGAAGACACTTGTGGACAGTAGAAGACACTTGTGGACAGTAGAAGACTCGACACTTGTGGACAGTAGAAGACTCGACACTTGTGGACAGTAGAAGACTCTTGTGGACAGTAGAAGACACTTGTGGACAGTAGAAGACTTGTGGACAGTAGAAGACACTTGTGGACAGTAGAAGACACTTGTGGACAGTAGAAGACTCTTGTGGACAGTAGAATACTTTTGTGGACAGTAGAAGACTCTTGTGGACAGTAGAAGACTCTTGTGGACAGTAGAAGACTCTTGTGGACAGTAGAAGACTTGTGGACAGTAGAAGAGACTTGTTGACAGTAGAAGACTTGACACTTGTGGACAGTAGAAGACTCTTGTGGACAGTAGAAGACTTGTGGACAGTAAAAGACACTTGTGGACAGTAGAAGACTCTTGTGGACAGTAGAAGACACTTGTGGACAGTAGAAGACACTTGGGGACAATAGAAGACTTTTGTGGACAATAGAAGACTCTTGTGGACAGTAGAAGACTCTTGTGGACAGTAGAAGACTCTTGTGGACAGTAGACAGTAGAAGACTCTTGTGGACAGTAGAAGACACTTGTGGACAGTAGAAGACTCTTGTGGACAGTAGAAGACTCTTGTGGACAGTAGAAGACACTTGTGGACAGTAGAAGACTCTTGTGGACATTAAAAGACTTGTGGACAGTAGAAGAGACTTGTGGACAGTAGAAGACTCTTGTGGACAGTAGAAGACTTGTGGACAGTAGAAGAGACTTGTGGACAGTAGAAGACTTGTGGACAATAAAAGACACTTGTGGACAGTAGAAGACTCTTGTGGACAGTAGAAGACTCTTGTGGACAGTAGAAGACTCTTGTAGACAGTAGAAGACTTGTGGACAGTAGACGAGACTTGTGGACAGTAGAAGACTTGACACTTGTGGACAGTAGAAGACTCTTGTTGACAGTAGAAGACTTGTGGACAGCAGAAGACTCTTGTGGACAGTAGAAGACACTTGTGGACAGTAGAAGACACTTGTGGACAGTAGAAGACACTTGTGGACAGTAGAAGACTCGACACTTGTGGACAGTAGAAGACTCGACACTTGTGGACAGTAGAAGACTCTTGTGGACAGTAGAAGACACTTGTGGACAGCAGAAGACTCTTGTGGACAGTAGAAGACTCTTGTGGACAGTAGAAGACTCTTGTGGACAATAGAAGACTTGTGGACAGTAGAAGACACTTGTGGACAGTAGAAGACACTTGTGGACAGTAGAAGACTCTTGTGGACAGTAGAATACTTTTGTGGACAGTAGAAGACTCTTGTGGACAGTAGAAGACTCTTGTGGACAGTAGAAGACTCTTGTGGACAGTAGAAGACTTGTGGACAGTAGAAGAGACTTGTTGACAGTAGAAAAAATGACACTTGTGGACAGTAGAAGACTCTTGTGGACAGTAGAAGACTTGTGGACAGTAAAAGACACTTGTGGACAGTAGAAGACTCTTGTGGACAGTAGAAGACTTGTGGACAGCAGAAGACTCTTGTGGACAGTAGAAGACTCTTGTGGACAGTAGAAGACTTGTGGACAGTAGAAGACATTTGTGGACAGTAGAAGACTCTTGTGGACAGTAGAAGACACTTGTGAACAGTAGAAGACTCTTGTGGACAGTAGAATACTTTTGTGGACAGTAGAAGACACTTGTGGACTGTAGAAGACTCTTGTGGACAGTAGAAGACACTTGTGAACAGTAGAAGACTCTTGTGGACAGTAGAAGACTTTTGGAGACAGTAGAATACTCTTGTGCACAGTAGAAGACACTTGTGGACAGTAGAAGACTCTTGGGGACAATAGAAGACTCTTGTGGACAATAGAAGACTCTTGTGGACAGTAGAAGACTCTTGTGGACAGTAGAAGACTCTTGTGGACAGTAGACATTAGAAGACTCTTGTGGACAGTAGAAGACTCTTGGGGACAGTAGAAGACTCTTTTGGACCCTAGAAAACACTTGTGGACAGTAGAAGACACTTGTGGACAGTAGAAGACTCTTGTGGACAGTAGAAGACTCTTGTGGACAGTAGAAGACACTTGTGGACAGTAGAAGACTCTTGTGGACAGTAGAAGACACTTGTGGACAGTAGAAGACTCTTGTGGACATTAAAAGACTTGTGGACAGTAGAAGAGACTTGTGGACAGTAGAAGACTCTTGTGGACAGTAGAAGACTTGTGGACAGTAGAAGAGACTTGTGGACAGTAGAAGACTTGTGGACAATAAAAGACACTTGTGGGCAGTAGAAGACTCTTGTGGACAGTAGAAGACTCTTGTGGACAGTAGAAGACTCTTGTGGACAGTAGAAGACTTGTGGACAGTAGACGAGACTTGTGGACAGTAGAAGACTTGACACTTGTGGACAGTAGAAGACTTGTGGACAGTAAAAGACACTTGTGGACAGTAGAAGACTCTTGTGGACAGTAGAAGACTTGTGGACAGCAGAAGACTATTGTGGACAGTAGAAGACTCTTGTGGACAGTAGAAGACTTGTGGACAGTAGAAGACATTTGTGGACAGTAGAAGACTCTTGTGGACAGTAGAAGACACTTGTGGACAGTAGAAGACACTTGTGGACAGTAGAAGACTCTTGTGGACAGTAGAATACTTTTGTGGACAGTAGAAGACACTTGTGGACTGTAGAAGACTCTTGTGAACAGTAGAAGACTCTTGTGGACAGTAGAAGACTTTTGGAGACAGTAGAAGACTCTTGTGCACAGTAGAAGACACTTGTGGACAGTAGAAGACTCTTGGGGACAATAGAAGACTCTTGTGGACAATAGAAGACTCTTGTGGACAGTAGAAGACTCTTGTGGACAGTAGAAGACATTTGTGGACAGTAGAAGACTCTTGTGGACAGTAGAAGACTATTGTGGGCAATAGAAGACTTTTGTGGACAGTAGAATACTCTTGGGGACAGTAGAAGACTCTTTTGGACCGTAGAAGACACTTGTGGACAGTAGAAGACTCTTGTGGACAGTAGAAGACTCTAGTGGACAGTAGAAGACTCTAGTGGACAGTATAAGACTCTTGTGGACAGTAGAAGACTCTTGTGGACTGTAGAAGACTCTTGTGGACAGTAGAAGACACTTGTGAACAGTAGAAGACTCTTGTGGACAGTAGAAGACTTTTGGGGACAGTAGAAGACTCTTGTGCACAGTAGAAGACACTTGTGGACAGTAGAAGACTCTTGGGGACAATAGAAGACTATTGTGGACAATAGAAGACTCTTGTGGACAATAGAAGACTCTTGTGGACAGTAGAAGACTCTTGTGGACAGTAGAAGACATTTGTGGACAGTAGAAGACTCTTGTGGACAGTAGAAGACACTTGTGGACAGTAGAAGACTCTTGTGGACAGTAGAATACTTTTGTGGACAGTAGAAGACACTTGTGGACAGTAGAAGACACCTGTGGACAGTAGAAGACTCTTGTGGACAGTAGAAGACTAGTGGACAGTAGAAGACTCTTGTGGACAGTAGAAGACTCTTGTGGACTGTAGAAGACACTTGTGGACAGTAGAAGACTCTTGTGGACAGTAGAAGACTCTAGTGGACAGTAGAAGACACTTGTGGACAGTAGAAGACTCTTGTGGACAGTAGAAGACACTTGTGGACAGTAGAAGACTCTTGTGGACAGTAGAAGACACTTGTGGACAGTAGAAGACACTTGTGGACAGTAGAAGACTCTTGTGGACATTAGAAGACACTTGTGGACGGTAGAAGACTCGACACTTGTGGACAGTAGAAGACTATTGTGGGCAATAGAAGACTTTTGTGGACAGTAGAATACTCTTGGGGACAGTAGAAGACTCTTTTGGACCGTAGAAGACACTTGTGGACAGTAGAAGACTCTTGTGGACAGTAGAAGACTCTAGTGGACAGTAGAAGACTCTAGTGGACAGTAGAAGACTCTTGTGGACAGTAGAAGACTCTTGTGGACTGTAGAAGACTCTTGTGGACAGTAGAAGACACTTGTGAACAGTAGAAGACTCTTCTGGACAGTAGAAGACTTTTGGGGACAGTAGAAGACTCTTGTGCACAGTAGAAGACACTTGTGGACAGTAGAAGACTCTTGTGGACAGTAGAAGACTATTGTGGGCAATAGAAGACTTTTGTGGACAGTAGAATACTCTTGGGGACAGTAGAAGACTCTTTTGGACCGTAGAAGACACTTGTGGACAGTAGAAGACTCTTGTGGACAGTAGAAGACTCTAGTGGACAGTAGAAGACTCTAGTGGACAGTATAAGACTCTTGTGGACAGTAGAAGACTCTTGTGGACTGTAGAAGACTCTTGTGGACAGTAGAAGACACTTGTGAACAGTAGAAGACTCTTGTGGACAGTAGAAGACTTTTGGGGACAGTAGAAGACTCTTGTGCACAGTAGAAGACACTTGTGGACAGTAGAAGACTCTTGGGGACAATAGAAGACTATTGTGGACAATAGAAGACTCTTGTGGACAATAGAAGACTCTTGTGGACAGTAGAAGACTCTTGTGGACAGTAGAAGACATTTGTGGACAGTAGAAGACTCTTGTGGACAGTAGAAGACACTTGTGGACAGTAGAAGACTCTTGTGGACAGTAGAATACTTTTGTGGACAGTAGAAGACACTTGTGGACAGTAGAAGACACCTGTGGACAGTAGAAGACTCTTGTGGACAGTAGAAGACTAGTGGACAGTAGAAGACTCTTGTGGACAGTAGAAGACTCTTGTGGACTGTAGAAGACACTTGTGGACAGTAGAAGACTCTTGTGGACAGTAGAAGACTCTAGTGGACAGTAGAAGACACTTGTGGACAGTAGAAGACTCTTGTGGACAGTAGAAGACACTTGTGGACAGTAGAAGACTCTTGTGGACAGTAGAAGACACTTGTGGACAGTAGAAGACACTTGTGGACAGTAGAAGACTCTTGTGGACATTAGAAGACACTTGTGGACGGTAGAAGACTCGACACTTGTGGACAGTAGAAGACTATTGTGGGCAATAGAAGACTTTTGTGGACAGTAGAATACTCTTGGGGACAGTAGAAGACTCTTTTGGACCGTAGAAGACACTTGTGGACAGTAGAAGACTCTTGTGGACAGTAGAAGACTCTAGTGGACAGTAGAAGACTCTAGTGGACAGTAGAAGACTCTTGTGGACAGTAGAAGACTCTTGTGGACTGTAGAAGACTCTTGTGGACAGTAGAAGACACTTGTGAACAGTAGAAGACTCTTCTGGACAGTAGAAGACTTTTGGGGACAGTAGAAGACTCTTGTGCACAGTAGAAGACACTTGTGGACAGTAGAAGACTCTTGGGGACAATAGAAGACTATTGTGGACAATAGAAGACTCTTGTGGACAGTAGAAGACTATTGTGGACAGTAGAAGACTCTTGTGGACAGTAGACAGTAGAAGACTCTTTTGGACAGTAGAAGACTTTTGTGGACAGTAGAATACTCTTGGGGACAGTAGAAGACTCTTTTGGACCCTAGAAAACACTTGTGGACAGTAGAAGACTCTTGTGGACAGTAGAAGACTCTTGTGCACAGTAGAAGACTTTTGTGGACAGTAGAAGACTCTTGGGGACAATAGAAGACTCTTGTGGACAATAGAAGACTCTTTGTGGACAGTAGAAGACTCTTGTGGACAGTAGAAGACTCTTGTGGACAGTAGACAGTAGAAGACTCTTGTGGACAGTAGAAGACTTTTGTGGACAGTAGAATACTCTTGGGGACAGTAGAAGACTCTTTTGGACCCTAGAAAACACTTGTGGACAGTAGAAGACTCTTGTGGACAGTAGAAGACTCTTGTGGACAGTAGAAGACTCTAGTGGACAGTAGAAGACTCTTGTGGACAGTAGAAGACACTTGTGGACAGTAGAAGACTCTTGTGGACAGTAGAAGACTCTTGTGGACAGTAGAAGACACTTGTGGACAGTAGAAGACTCTTGTGGACAGTAGAAGACACTTGTGGACAGTAGAAGACTCTTGTGGACATTAAAAGACTTGTGGACAGTAGAAGAGACTTGTGGACAGTAGAAGACTCTTGTGGACAGTAGAAGACTTGTGGACAGTAGAAGAGACTTGTGGACAGTAGAAGACTTGTGGACAATAAAAGACACTTGTGGACAGTAGAAGACTCTTGTGGACAGTAGAAGACTCTTGTGGACAGTAGAAGACTATTGTGGACAGTAGAAGACTTGTGGACAGTAGACGAGACTTGTGGACAGTAGAAGACTTGACACTTGTGGACAGTAGAAGACTCTTGTTGACAGTAGAAGACTTGTGGACAGCAGAAGACTCTTGTGGACAGTAGAAGACTCGACACTTGTGGACAGTAGAAGACACTTGTGGACAGTAGAAGACACTTGTGGACAGTAGAAGACTCGACACTTGTGGACAGTAGAAGACTCGACACTTGTGGACAGTAGAAGACTCTTGTGGACAGTAGAAGACACTTGTGGACAGCAGAAGACTCTTGTGGACAGTAGAAGGCTCTTGTGGACAGTAGAAGACTCTTGTGGACAGTAGAAGACTTGTGGACAGTAGAAGACACTTGTGGACAGTAGAAGACACTTGTGGACAGTAGAAGACTCTTGTGGACAGTAGAATACTTTTGTGGACAGTAGAAGACTCTTGTGGACAGTAGAAGACTCTTGTGGACAGTAGAAGACTTGTGGACAGTAGAAGAGACTTGTTGACAGTAGAAAAAATGACACTTGTGGACAGTAGAAGACTCTTGTGGACAGTAGAAGACTTGTGGACAGTAAAAGACACTTGTGGACAGTAGAAGACTCTTGTGGACAGTAGAAGACTTGTGGACAGCAGAAGACTCTTGTGGACAGTAGAAGACTCTTGTGGACAGTAGAAGACTTTTGTGGACAGTAGAAGACTCTTGTGGACAGTAGAAGACACTTGTGGACAGTAGAAGACTCTTGTGGACAGTAGAATACTTTTGTGGACAGTAGAAGACACTTGTGGACTGTAGAAGACTCTTGTGGACAGTAGAAGACACTTGTGAACAGTAGAAGACTCTTGTGGACAGTAGAAGACTTTTGGAGACAGTAGAATACTCTTGTGCACAGTAGAAGACACTTGTGGACAGTAGAAGACTCTTGGGGACAATAGAAGACTCTTGTGGACAATAGAAGACTCTTGTGGACAGTAGAAGACTCTTGTGGACAGTAGAAGACTCTTGTGGACAGTAGACATTAGAAGACTCTTGTGGACAGTAGAAGACTCTTGGGGACAGTAGAAGACTCTTTTGGACCCTAGAAAACACTTGTGGACAGTAGAAGACACTTGTGGACAGTAGAAGACTCTTGTGGACAGTAGAAGACACTTGTGGACAGTAGAAGACACTTGTGGACAGTAGAAGTCTCTTGTGGACAGTAGAAGACACGTATGGACAGTAGAAGACTCTTGTGGACAGTAAAATACTCTTAGGGACAGGAGAATACTCTTGTTGACAGTAGAAGACACTTGTGGACAGTAGAAGACTCTTGTGGACAGTAGAAGACTCTTGTGGACAGTAGAAGACACTTGTGGACAGTAGAAGACTCTTGTTGGACAGTAGAAGACACTTGTGGACAGTAGAAGACTCTTGTGGACAGTAGAAGTCTCTTGGGGACAGTAGAAGACACTTGTGGACAGTAGAAGACTCTTTTGGACAGTAGAAGACTCTTGTGGACAGTAGACAGTAGAAGACTCTTGTGGACAGTAGAAGACTTTTGTGGACAGTAGAAGACTCTTGAGGACCGTAGAAGACTCTTTTGGACAGTAGAAGACACTTGTGGACAGTAGAAGACTCTTGTGGACAGTAGAAGACTCTTGTGGACAGTAGAAGACTCTTGTGGACAGTAGAAGACACTTGTGGACAGTAGAAGACTCTTGGGGACAGTAGAAGACTCTTGGGGACAGTAGAAGACTCTTGTGGACAGTAGAAGACACTTGTGGACAGTAGAAGACTCTTGTTGGACAGTAGAAGACACTTGTGGACAGTAGAAGACACTTGTGGACAGTAGAAGACACTTTTGGACAGTAGAAGACACTTGTGGACAGTAGAAGACTCTTGTGGACAGTAGAAGTCTCTTGTGGACAGTAGAAGACACTTATGGACAGTAGAAGACTCTTGTGGACAGTAAAAGACTCTTAGGGACAGGAGAATACTCTTGTTGACAGTAGAAGACACTTGTGGACAGTAGAAGACTCTTGTGGACAGTAGAAGACTCTTGTGGACAGTAGAAGACACTTGTTGACAGTAGAAGACTCTTGTTGGACAGTAGAAGACACTTGTGGACAGTAGAAGACTCTTGTGGACAGTAGAAGTCTCTTGGGGACAGTAGAAGACACTTGTGGACAGTAGAAGACTCTTGTGGACAGTAGAAGACTCAGACTCTTGTGGACAGTAGAAGACACTTGTGGACAGTAGAAGACTCTTTTGGACAGTAAAAGACTCTAGTGGACAGTAGAAGACTCTTGTGGACAGTAGAAGACTCTCGTGGACAGTAGAAGACACTTGTGGACTGTAGAAGACTCTTATGGACAGTAGAATACTCTTGTGGACAGTAGAAGACACTTGTGGACAGTAGAAGACTCTTGTGGACAGTAGAAGGCTCTTATGGACAGTAGAATACTCTTGTGGACAGTAGAAGACACTTGTGGACAGTAGAAGACTCTTGTGGACAGTAGAAGACTCTTGTGGACAGTAGACAGTAGAAGACTCTTGTGGACAGTAGAAGACTTTTGTGGACAGTAGAAGACTCTTGGGGACAGTAGAAGACTCTTGGGGACAGTAGAAGACACTTGTGGACAGTAGAAGACTCTTGTGGACAGTAGAAGACTCTTTGGGACAGTAGAAGACACTTGTGGACAGTAGAAGACTCTTGTTGAAAGTAGAAGACTCGGACTCTTTTGGACAGTAGAAGACATTTGTGGACAGTAGAAGACACTTGTGGACAGTAGAAGACACTTGTGGACAGTAGAAGACTCGACACTTGTGGACAGTAGAAGACTCTTGTGGACAGTAGAAGACACTTGTGGATAGTAGAAGACTCTTGTGGACAGTAGAAGACTCTTGGACAGTAGAAGACTCTTGCTGACAGTAGAAGACACTTTTGGACAGTAGAAGACTCTTGGGGACAGTAGAAGACTCTTGGGGACAGTAGAAGACACTTGTGGACAGTAGAAGACACTTGTGGACAGTAGAAGACTCTTGTGGACAGTAGAAGACTCTTTTGGACAGTAGAATACTCTTGGGGACAGTAGAAGACACTTGTGGACAGTAGAAGACTCAGACTCTTTTGGACAGTAGAAGACATTTGTGGACAGTAGAAGACACTTTTGGACAGTAGAAGACTCTTGTGGACAGTAGAAGACACTTGTAGACAGTAGAAGACATTTGTGGACAGCAGAAGACACTTTTGGACAGTAGAAGACTCTTGTGGACAGTAGAAGACACTTGTGGACAGTAGAAGACACTTGTAGACAGTAGAAGACACTTGTGGACAGTAGAAGACTCTTGTGGACAGTAGAAGACACTTGTAGACAGTAGAAGACACTTGTAGACAGTAGAAGACACTTGTGGACAGTAGAAGACACTTGTGGACAGTAGAAGACAGTAGATAATTAATTATTATTTAATGCATTTGTTGCTTTGTTATAAGTTACAGGTCAAATCTTGTGTCATTTATAATAATTCATTAGTTCAAACAAACACACCATATTTTCCTGGCCCTGCCCCTCTCCTGGCCCCGCCCCTCTCCTGGCCCCGCCCCTCTCCTGGCCCCGCCCCTCGGCCACATTTTAGAACCCAATGTGGCCCTCCAGTCAAAAGGTTTGGGGACCACTGCTCTAAAGCTTCTGCCACACCCTCTGCCACACCCTCTGCCACACCCTTTGCCACACCCTCTGCCACACCCTTTGCCACACCCTCTGCCACACCCTCTGACACACCCTCTGCCACACCTTCTGACACACCCTCTGCCACACCCTCTGACACACCCTCTGCCACACCTTCTGACACACCCTCTGCCACACCCTTTGACACTCCCTCTGCCACGCCCTCTGCCACACCTTCTGCCACACCCTCTGCCACACCCTCTGCCACGCCTTCTGCCACACCCTCTGCCACGCCCTCTGCCACACCCTCTGCCACACCCTTTGCCACACCCTCTGCCACACCCTCTGACACACCCTCTGCCACACCTTCTGACACACCCTCTGCCACACCCTCTGACACACCCTCTGCCACGCCCTCTGCCACACCCTCTGACACACCCTCTGACACACCTTCTGCCACACCCTCTGCCACGCCCTCTGCCACACCCTTTGCCACACCCTCTGACACACCCTCTGACACACCTTCTGCCACACCCTCTGCCACGCCCTCTGCCACGCCCTCTGCCACACCCTCTGACACGCCCTCTGACACGCCCTCTGCCACACCCTCTGCCACACCCTCTGCCACACCCTCTGCCACACCCTCTGACACGCCCTCTGACACGCCCTCTGCCACACCCTCTGCCACACCCTCTGACACGCCCTCTGCCACACCCTCTGACACACCCTCTGACACACCCTCTGACACACCCTCTGACACGCCCTCTGCCACACCCTCTGCCACACCCTCTGACACACCCTCTGACACACCCTCTGCCACGCCCTCTGCCACACCCTCTGACACACCCTCTGACACACCTTCTGCCACACCCTCTGCCACACCCTCTGCCACGCCCTCTGCCACACCCTTTGCCACACCCTCTGACACACCCTCTGACACACCTTCTGCCACACCCTCTGCCACGCCCTCTGCCACGCCCTCTGCCACACCCTCTGACACGCCCTCTGACACGCCCTCTGCCACGCCCTCTGCCACACCCTCTGCCACACCCTCTGCCACACCCTCTGACACGCCCTCTGCCACACCCTCTGCCACACCCTCTGACACGCCCTCTGCCACACCCTCTGACACACCCTCTGACACACCCTCTGACACACCCTCTGACACGCCCTCTGCCACACCCTCTGCCACACCCTCTGACACACCCTCTGACACACCCTCAGGACTCTCAGGTGAAGCAGACCTCGGGTTACAGTCTTCACCAGCTTCAGGGAAACAAAGCCCACGGCACCGAGCGCTCAGGCGTTTTGTACAAGAGGAGCGAAGGGTGAGTTTAAACACTATAAACACCACCATAAACACTATTAAAAACACCACCATAAACATCACTATAAACACCACTAAAACACCACCATAAACACCACTATAAACACCACTATGAACACCACCATAAACACCACTAAAAACACCACTAAAAACACCACCATAAACACCACTAAAAACACCACTAAAAACACCACCATAAACACCACTATAAACACCACCATAAACACCACTATAAACACCACCATAAACACCACTAAAAACACCACCATAAACACTATTAAAAACACCACCATAAACATCACTATAAACACCACCATAAACACCACTATAAACACCACTATAAACACCACCATAAACACCACTAAAAACACCACCATAAACACCACCATAAACACCACTAAAAACACCACTATAAACACCACCATAAACACCACTAAAAACACCACCATAAACACCACCATAAACACCACTAAAAACACCACTAAAAACACCACCATAAACACCACTATAAACACCACCATAAACACCACTATAAACACCACCATAAACACCACTATAAACACCACCATAAACACCACTAAAAACACCACTATAAACACCACCATAAACACCACTAAAAACACCACTAAAAACACCACCATAAACACTATTAAAAACACCACCATAAACACCACTATAAACACCACCATAAACACCACTAAAAACACCACTAAAACACCACCATAAACACCACTATAAACACCACTATAAACACCACCATAAACACCACTAAAAACACCACCATAAACACCACTAAAAAACACTAAAAACACCACCATAAACACCATTAAAAACACCACTAAAAACACCACCATAAACACCACTAAAAGCGCCACTAAAAACACTATAAACACCATTAAAAACACCACCATAAACACCACTATAAACACCACCATAAACACCACTAAAAACACCAGTAAAAACACCACTATAAACACCACCATAAACACCACTATAAACACCACCATAAACACCACCATAAACACCACCATAAACACAACTATAAACACCACTAAAAACACCACCATAAACACCACTCAAAACACCACCATAAACACCACTATAAACACCACTAAAAACACCACCATAAACACCACTAAAAGCGCCACTAAAAACACTATAAACACCATTAAAAACACCACCATAAACACCACTATAAACACCACCATAAACACCACTAAAAACACCAGTAAAAACACCACTATAAACACCACCATAAACACCACTAAAAACACCACCATAAACACCACTATAAACACCACCATAAACACCACCATAAACACCACTAAAAACACCACCATAAACACCACTATAAACACCACCATAAACACCACCATAAACACCACTAAAACACCACTAAAACACCACTAAAAACACCACCATAAACACCACTCAAAACACCACCATAAACACCACTATAAACACCACCATAAACACCACCATAAACACCACTAAAACACCACTAAAACACCACTAAAAACACCACCATAAACACCACCATAAACACCACTAAAAACACCACCATAAACACCACTATAAACACCACTAAAACACCACCATAAACACCACCATAAACACCACTAAAAACACCATTAAAAACACCACTAAAAACACCACTAAAACACTACTATAAACACCACTATCAACACCAATAAAAAAGCCACTATAAACACAGCTAAAACATCACTAAAAACATCACAAAAAACACCTCTATAAACACGACTATAAACGCAACAAACATGAGATTAAACACGACTATAAACACCACTATGAACATGACTATAAACACGACTATATACGCAACGAATGTGAGTTTAAACACGACTATAAACACGACTATGAATGTGACTGAACACGACTATAAACACGACTATAAACGCAACGAATGTACGTTTAAACACCACTATAAACACCACTATAAATGCAACGAATGCGAGTTTAAACACGACCATAAACATGACTATAGACACAACGAATGTGAGTTTAAACACATTAAACGCAACAAATGTGAGTTTAAAGCCATCTTCATGACAACCATCAGTGTCACATTGAGCTGAGATCCACCTTAGCAGTAGCAGCTGATCCTTGAGATGAAACACACACCACGGAAAAGGAGGATCAAGAGCGCTCGGAGAGGGTCTAAGGACAGAGGGAGTGTCTAAGGACAGAGGGAGGCTCTAAGGACAGGAGGAGGGTCTAAGGACAGAAGGAGGCTCTAAGGACAGAAGGAGGGTCTAAGGACAGGAGGAGGGGCTAAGGACAGAAGGAGGGGCTAAGGACAGAGGAGGGTCTAAGGACAGAAGGAGGGTCTAAGGACAGAAGGAGGCTCTAAGGACAGAGGAGGGTCTAAGGACATCGCCCCTCGTCCCTATGGACATTGTTTAATCCGTTTCTCACTGTCGCCCTCAGAGGAAACTGTTGTTGTGATTTTGGCCGTTACAAAAATAAATTGAATTGAATGAACTGTCTGAGGCCCAGAGAGGCGAGGTACAACCAGAGGCCCAAACCTGAAGAATGAAGCAGGAGAATGTAGCTCAATGGCAAAAAGTGTAGCTCAATGGCAGAACGTGTAGCTCAATGGCAGAACGTGTAGCTCAATGGCAGAACGTGTAGCTCAATGGCAGAACGTGTAGCTCAATGGCAGAACGTGTAGCTCAATGGCAGAAAGTGTAGCTCAATGGCAGAAAGTGTAGCTCAATGGCAGAACGTGTAGCTCAATGGCAGAACGTGTAGCTCAATGGCAGAACGTGTAGCTCAATGGCAGAACGTGTAGCTCAATGGCAGAACGTGTAGCTCAATGGCAGAAAGTGTAGCTCAATGGCAGGGTAATAACAGCAGAGCAGACCCACCAAGGCTGAAACTGAACAGTGCTGGAAAGACGTGGGAGAAGTGTCCCACAACCGAGATGCTCAGGGGCCGATGGCTCCGAGAGAGGACCACAGCACCATCCCTTAACCCAGTTACCATAGTTACCATGACTGTGGAAGACATACAGCACCAGGCCCCGACATGATACATGCACCGGGCCCCTGACATGATACATGCACCGGGCCCCTGACATGATACATGCACCGGGCCCCTGACATGATACATGCACCGGGCCCCCGACATGATACATGCACCGGGCCCCTGACATGATACATGCACCGGGCCCCCGACATGATACGTGCACCGGGCCCCGACATGATACATGCACCGGGCCCCTGACATGATACATGCACCGGGCCCCTGACATGATACATGCACCGGGCCCCCGACATGATACATGCACCGGGCCCCTGACATGATACATGCACCGGGCCCCCGACATGATACGTGCACCGGGCCCCGACATGATACATGCACCGGGCCCCGACATGATACGTGCACCGGCCCCCGACATGATACGTGCACCGGGCCCCGACATGATACGTGCACCGGGCCCCGACATGATACGTGCACCTGACACACCTGCCACACCTGACACTGCCTGGATCCATTACAAGAAAGAATATGACTCAATGTCACACACTTGGATCATGGAATGTTTGGAGTTGTACAACATCAATGAGGCTCTAAGAGTCTTCATAGGAACTCCATGAAACTGTGAAAAACCACCTTGAGGCCAAAGGCAAGACACCTCCTCACTGCTGTTCTGCAGCGGTCTGAACCCTCTCACTGCTGTTCTGCAGAGGTCTGAACCCTCTCACTGCTGTTCTGCAGAGGTCTGAACCCCCTCACTGCTGTTCTGCAGAGGTCTGAACCCCCACACTGCTGTTCTGCAGAGGTCTGAACCCCCTCACTGCTGTTCTGCAGCGGTCTGAACCCTCTCACTGCTGTTCTGCAGAGGTCTGAACCCTCTCACTGCTGTTCTGCAGAGGTCTGAACCCTCTCACTGCTGTTCTGCAGAGGTCTGAACCCTCTCACTGCTGTTCTGCAGAGGTCTGAACCCCCTCACTGCTGTTCTGCAGCGGTCTGAACCCTCTCACTGCTGTTCTGCAGAGGTCTGAACCCTCTCACTGCTGTTCTGCAGCGGTCTGAACCCCCACACTGCTGTTCTGCAGAGGTCTGAACCCCCTCACTGCTGTTCTGCAGAGGTCTGAACCCCCTCACTGCGGTTCTGCAGAGGTCTGAACCCCCTCCACCATCAGTCACCTCCTCTACATGGATGACATCACACTGGATGCTAAGAGCGAGCGGGACATTCACACCACCAGGATCTACAGCTCACACATCAGAATGTCATTGTCATATCAGAAAGTGTGGTCCACACAGAGGGAAGGTGGTCCACACAGTCCCGGGCAATAAACAGCTACGCCCTGCCAGAGTCAGATGCCCTGTCAGTGTCAGATGCCCTGTCAGTGTCAGATGCCCTGTCAGTGTCAGATGCCCTGTCAGTGTCAGATGCCCTGCCAGTGTCAGATGCCCTGTCAGTGTCAGATGCCCTGCCAGTAATCCAATACCCTACAGGAATAATCAGGAGGCCAAAGGAGGAGATACAGACCACATATATGAAGCACGAAAGCTCCTGAACATGGAGGGTTCATCCCAAATCCAGCACTGAGACTGGACACTAGCCGTAAGGAAGGAGTCGGGGCTAGTGAGTGTGAGAGCCACTGTCCAGGACAAGACGTCCAAGATCCATAAGTACATCAAGGACAAGGCTCCTACAGAGGACGTGCTCAGTGTCTCAGACAATGAGGGACAGAGGATGATGAGGTGCTGGAGGGACAATCATGGGAGGCCACGACCCTACATGGGAGGACACGCCCCTACATGGGAGGACACGCCCCTACATGGGAGGACACGCCCCTACATGGGAGGACCTGCCCCTACATGGGACACGCCCCTACATGGGAGGACACGCCCCTACATGGGAGGCCACGCCCCTACATGGGAGGACACGCCCCTACATGGGAGGACCTGCCCCTACATGGGAGGACACACCCCTACATGGGAGGACCTGCCCCTACATGGGAGGACACGCCCCTACATGGGAGGACACGCCCCTACATGGGAGGACACACCCCTACATGGGAGGACCTGCCCCTACATGGGAGGACACGCCCCTACATGGGAGGACACGCCCCTACATGGGAGGACACACCCCTACATGGGAGGACCTGCCCCTACATGGGAGGACACGCCCCTACATGGGAGGACACGCCCCTACATGGGAGGACACGCCCCAACATGGGACACGCCCCTACATGGGAGGCCACGCCCCTACATGGGAGGACCTGCCCCTACATGGGAGGCCACGCCCCTACATGGGAGGCCACGCCCCTACATGGGAGGCCACGCCCCTACATGGGAGGACACGCCCCTACATGGGATGTACCACTGGACCACCACCTACCAATGGCTAAAAAGAGCCGGTCTGAAGCACAGAGGCCCTGATCTACCACCAGACAAGACCCAAGACCAAGACCCAAGACCAAGACCCAAGGTGTAGCTGTGCAAAGGCCCTGAGACAATCCCACACATAACGGCAGGTGCAGATGCTGCAGGGACAGCAAACATGGAGCTCCATCACCAGGAGCTGAAGAAACATCTGTGCACCAGAATGGAACCAACCGGACATAGTGGTGGTCTCAAGGGTCAGAGAGGAAAGCCGTGGTTGTTGACATTGCAGTTCATGAGATGGAAACATCTGATCCATCAATTGTAACACCACTGAAACAGGAGAGGGGACCAAGCAAAGCCCTGCCTCACCCCTTTTTCTAGAATTAGTGGGTCTGTCAGGCGACTAGTCCTGGTCCCGGTCCCGGTCCCGGTCCTGAACCTGGTCCCAGTCCCGGTCCCGGTCCTGAACCTGGTCCCGGTCCCGGACCCGGACCTGAACCTGGTCCCGGTCCTGGTCCTGACTTCTTGCTTCTCGTTTCAGTTTGAGGAAAGTTTGGCAGAAGAGGAAATGTTCGGTGAGAAATGGCTTCCTGACGATAAACCACGGCACGGTAAGAACGCTGCGCTCCTATTGGCTCCCTACACCACACGCCCCGCCCCCTCACACTTAAGTCCCGCCTCCCGCATGTCAATCAGAAACAGCACATCACAAACATCACATTTTGTTTTAGTTTCATTCATTTATTTATTTTATTTTTTTCTTTTATTTTGAAGTATTTTGAGGAGTCAGGAAGCGACCAATCACAGAGGCAGAGGATAAAGAGGAGGCGGAGCTTAAGGAGGAGGAGAACAAGGAAAAGGGTGAAGCAATGTGGAGGAAAAAACACATTTGGGGGAATTTATTTTGTGTTTTTGACTTTGAATGTATTTATTCTTGAGTTTATTTCTGCATGTGGAATAACCCGTCGCCGTGGTTTCCGTTCTAACCCAGTGTTTGCACGTTGTCATGGTTTCGGTTGTGTTTTGCTTGAGCAAAGATGCAGAGGCGAAGTGTGTAACATTATACATATATTAAATATGAGGCCATGTACACACCGCTCCGTGTGAGCGTCACAAACATGTCAGACCAAGAGGAGGCGGAGTTTACCTCAAAGTTAGACCCGTTCCATCCAATGAGAGGCTTTTCTCATCGTCACCTCCACTTCCTGCGTCCGGGTCGTTCAGTCGTGAGTTGTACTGGCTGAGCGGCAGAGATGGAGGAAGTGTTGGAGGAAGAGATGGAGGAAGAGATGGAGGAAGTGTTGGAGGAAGAGATGGAGGAAGAGGTGGAGGAAGAGACGGTGGAAGAGTTGGAGGAAGTGTTGGAGGAAGAGATGGAGGAAGAGGTGGAGGAAGAGACGGTGGAAGAGTTGGAGGAAGTGTTGGAGGAAGAGATGGAGGAAGAGGTGGAGGAAGAGCTGGCGGAAGAGATGGAGGAAGAGATGGTGGAAGAGTTGGAGGAAGAGATGGAGGAAGAGATAAGGAAGAGTTGGAGGAAGAGATGGAGGAAAAGATGGTGGAAGAGTTGGTGGAAGAGATGGAGGAAGAGATGGAGGAAGAGATGGAGGAAGAGATGGAGGAAGAGATGAGGAAGAGTTGGAGGAAGAGATGGAGGAAGAGATGGAGGAAGAGATGAGGAAGAGTTGGAGGAAGAGATGGAGGAAAAGATGGAGGAAGAGATGAGGAAGAGATGGAGGAAGAGATGAGGAAGAGTTGGAGGAAGAGATGGAGGAAAAGATGGTGGAAGAGATGGAGGAAGAGTTGGAGGAAGAGATGGAGGAAGAGTTGGAGGAAGAGATGGAGGAAGAGATGGAGGAAGAGATGAGGAAGAGATGAAGGAAGAGATGTAGGAAGAGTTGGAGGTAGAGATGGAGGAAAAGATGGTGGAAGAGTTGGAGGAAAAGATGGAGGAAGAGATGGAGAAAGAGTTGGAGGAAAAGTTGGAGGAACAGTTGGAGGAAGAGATGAGGAAGAGATGGAGGAAGAGATGGAGGAAGAGATGTAGGAAGAGTTGGAGGAAGAGATGGAGGAAAAGATGGTGGAAGAGATGAGGAAGAGTTGGAGGAAGAGATGGAGGAAGAGATGGAGGAAGAGATGAGGAAGAGTTGGAGGAAGAGATGGAGGAAAAGATGGAGGAAGAGATGAGGAAGAGATGGAGGAAGAGATGAGGAAGAGTTGGAGGAAGAGATGGAGGAAAAGATGGTGGAAGAGATGGAGGAAGAGTTGGAGGAAGAGATGGAGGAAGAGTTGGAGGAAGAGATGGAGGAAGAGATGGAGGAAGAGATGAGGAAGAGATGAAGGAAGAGATGTAGGAAGAGTTGGAGGTAGAGATGGAGGAAAAGATGGTGGAAGAGTTGGAGGAAAAGATGGAGGAAGAGATGGAGAAAGAGTTGGAGGAAAAGTTGGAGGAACAGTTGGAGGAAGAGATGAGGAAGAGATGGAGGAAGAGATGGAGGAAGAGATGTAGGAAGAGTTGGAGGAAGAGATGGAGGAAAAGATGGTGGAAGAGTTGGTGGAAGAGATGGAGGAAGAGATGGAGGAAGAGTTGGAGGAAGAGTTGGAGGAAGAGTTGGAGGAAGAGTTGGAGGAAGAGATGGAGGAAGAGATGGAGGAAAAGATGGTGGAAGAGTTGGTGGAAGAGATGGAGGAAGAGATGGAGGAACAGTTGGAGGAAGAGATGGAGGAAGAGTTGGAGGAAGAGATGGAGGAAAAGATGGAGGAAGAGATAAGGAAAAGTTGGAGGAAGAGTTGGAGGAAAAGTTGGAGGAAGAGTTGGAGGAAGAGATGAGGAAGAGTTGGAGGAAGAGTTGGAGGAAGACATGGTGGAAGAGTTGGTGGAAGAGTTGGAGGAAGAGATGAGGAAGAGTTGGAGGAAGAGATGGAGGAAAAGTTGGAGGAAGAGTTGGAGGAAGAGATGGTGGAAGAGTTGGTGGAAGAGATGAGGAAAAATTGGAGGAAGAGTTGGAGGAAGAATTGGAGGAAAAGTTGGAGGAAGAGATGGAAGAAGAGTTGGAGGAAGAGATGAGGAAGAGATGGAGGAAAAGTTGAGGAAGAATTGGAGGAAAAGTTGGTGGAAGAGTTGGAGGAAGAGTTGGAGAAAGAGATGGTGGAAGAGTTGGAGAAAGAGATGGTGGAAGAGTTAGAGGAAGAGATGAGGAAGAGATGGAGGAAAAGTTGGAGGAAGAGTTGGAGGAAGAGTTGGAGGAAAAGATGACGAAGAGTTGGAGGAAGAGATGGAGGAAAAGATGGAGGAAGAGATGAGGAAGAGATGGAGGAAGATATGAGGAAGAGTTGGAGGAAGAGATGGAGGAAAAGATGGTGTAAGAGATGGAGGAAGAGATGGAGGAAGAGTTGGAGGAAGAGATGGAGGAAGAGATGGAGGAAGAGATGAGGAAGAGATGAAGGAAGAGATGTAGGAAGAGTTGGAGGTAGAGATGGAGGAAAAGATGGTGGAAGAGTTGGAGGAAAAGATGGAGGAAGAGATGGAGAAAGAGTTGGAGGAAAAGTTGGAGGAACAGTTGGAGGAAGAGATGAGGAAGAGATGGAGGAAGAGATGGAGGAAGAGATGTAGGAAGAGTTGGAGGAAGAGATGGAGGAAGAGATGGAGGAAGAGTTGGTGGAAGAGATGGAGGAAGAGTTGGAGGAAGAGTTGGAGGAAGAGTTGGAGGAAGAGTTGGAGGAAGAGTTGGAGGAAGAGATGGAGGAAGAGATGGAGGAAAAGATGGTGGAAGAGTTGGTGGAGGGATGGAGGAAGAGATGGAGGAACAGTTGGAGGAAGAGATGGAGGAAGAGTTGGAGGAAGAGATGGAGGAAAAGATGGAGGAAGAGATAAGGAAAAGTTGGAGGAAGAGTTGGAGGAAAAGTTGGAGGAAGAGTTGGAGGAAGAGATGAGGAAGAGTTGGAGGAAGAGTTGGAGGAAGACATGGTGGAAGAGTTGGTGGAAGAGTTGGAGGAAGAGATGAGGAAGAGTTGGAGGAAGAGATGGAGGAAAAGTTGGAGGAAGAGTTGGAGGAAGAGATGGTGGAAGAGTTGGTGGAAGAGATGAGGAAAAATTGGAGGAAGAGTTGGAGGAAGAATTGGAGGAAAAGTTGGAGGAAGAGATGGAAGAAGAGTTGGAGGAAGAGATGAGGAAGAGATGGAGGAAAAGTTGAGGAAGAATTGGAGGAAAAGTTGGTGGAAGAGTTGGAGGAAGAGTTGGAGAAAGAGATGGTGGAAGAGTTGGAGAAAGAGATGGTGGAAGAGTTGGAGGAAGAGTTGGAGGAAGACATGGTGGAAGAGTTGGTGGAAGAGTTGGAGGAAGAGATGAGGAAGAGTTGGAGGAAGAGATGGAGGAAAAGTTGGAGGAAGAGTTGGAGGAAGAGATGGTGGAAGAGTTGGTGGAAGAGATGAGGAAAAATTGGAGGAAGAGTTGGAGGAAGAATTGGAGGAAAAGTTGGAGGAAGAGATGGAAGAAGAGTTGGAGGAAGAGATGAGGAAGAGATGGAGGAAAAGTTGAGGAAGAATTGGAGGAAAAGTTGGTGGAAGAGTTGGAGGAAGAGTTGGAGAAAGAGATGGTGGAAGAGTTGGAGAAAGAGATGGTGGAAGAGTTGGAGGAAGAGATGAGGAAGAGATGGAGGAAAAGTTGGAGGAAGAGTTGGAGGAAGAGTTGGAGGAAAAGATGACGAAGAGTTGGAGGAAGAGATGGAGGAAAAGATGGAGGAAGAGATGAGGAAGAGATGGAGGAAGAGATGAGGAAGAGTTGGAGGAAGAGATGGAGGAAAAGATGGTGTAAGAGATGGAGGAAGAGATGGAGGAAGAGTTGGAGGAAGAGATGGAGGAAGAGATGGAGGAAGAGATGAGGAAGAGATGAAGGAAGAGATGTAGGAAGAGTTGGAGGTAGAGATGGAGGAAAAGATGGTGGAAGAGTTGGAGGAAAAGATGGAGGAAGAGATGGAGAAAGAGTTGGAGGAAAAGTTGGAGGAACAGTTGGAGGAAGAGATGAGGAAGAGATGGAGGAAGAGATGGAGGAAGAGATGTAGGAAGAGTTGGAGGAAGAGATGGAGGAAAAGATGGTGGAAGAGTTGGTGGAAGAGATGGAGGAAGAGTTGGAGGAAGAGTTGGAGGAAGAGTTGGAGGAAGAGTTGGAGGAAGAGATGGAGGAAGAGATGGAGGAAAAGATGGTGGAAGAGTTGGTGGAAGAGATGGAGGAAGAGATGGAGGAACAGTTGGAGGAAGAGATGGAGGAAGAGTTGGAGGAAGAGATGGAGGAAAAGATGGAGGAAGAGATAAGGAAAAGTTGGAGGAAGAGTTGGAGGAAAAGTTGGAGGAAGAGTTGGAGGAAGAGATGAGGAAGAGTTGGAGGAAGAGTTGGAGGAAGACATGGTGGAAGAGTTGGTGGAAGAGTTGGAGGAAGAGATGAGGAAGAGTTGGAGGAAAAGTTGGAGGAAGAGTTGGAGGAAGAGATGGTGGAAGAGTTGGTGGAAGAGATGAGGAAAAATTGGAGGAAGAGTTGGAGGAAGAATTGGAGGAAAAGTTGGAGGAAGAGTTGGAGGAAGAGATGAGGAAGAGATGGAGGAAAAGTTGAGGAAGAATTGGAGGAAAAGTTGGTGGAAGAGTTGGAGGAAGAGTTGGAGAAAGAGATGGTGGAAGAGTTGGAGAAAGAGATGGTGGAAGAGTTGGAGGAAAAGTTGGAGGAAGAGTTGGAGGAAGAGTTGGAGGAAAAGATGACGAAGAGTTGGAGGAAGAGATGGAGGAAAAGTTGGAGGAAGAGTTGGAGGAAGAGATGGAGGAAGAGTTGGAGGAAAAGTTGGAGGAAGAGTTGGAGGCAGAGATGGAGGAAGAGTTGGAGGCAGAGATGGAGGAAGAGTTGAACGAAGTGATGGAGGAAAAGATGGAGGAAGAGTTGGAGGAAGAGTTGGTGGAAGAGATGGAGGAAGAGTTGGTGGAAGAGTTGGAGGAAAAGTTGTAGGAAGAGTTGTAGGAAGAGTTGTAGGAAGAGTTGTAGGAAGAGTTGTAGGAAGAGTTGTAGGAAGAGTTGAACGAAGAGTTGGAGGAAAAGATGGAGGAAAAGATGGAGAAAGAGTTGGTGGAAGAGATGGAGGAATAGTTATTCGGTGCAATAAAGTTGCTAAGCTCTCGTTCTGTGCGATGCGACAAGAGGCAGCAGTCGTCGTGTTTGCAAAATCGAGCAGGAAAAAAGCATTTGTACAAACAAAAGCCACAGAATTCTCAAAGGATGCATGTCGTCATAAACATGATTCATTGTTTATCACAGACGACAGGTCCAAGGACACTCGGCTACGTGTGGACATGGCCTAAGTATGTAAACAAGAACATTTAAAAGCCTGAGAGCCATGTGAGCGTCCTCCAGGGGGCGCTGTGACATCAGAGCAGCTTTAAACACATTTAACACTTATCTGCAGAATTATGACTGATTTCAACAGTAACAGATCAACATTTTGATCATTCTGATGAAACAAGGTCGATCAGGGCCGAACCTCGGACTCGCTCTTGGTCTGATGCGTCTGCTTTTTGTTTCAGGCGAATCGACCTCCAGCCAAACTGAACCTGCTCACCTGCCAAGTCAAGAGGAACCCTGAGGAGAAGAAGAGCTTTGACCTGTTCTCCCGTAAGACCTGCTTTAGACCTGCTTTAGTCCTGCTTTAGACCGGCTTTAGACCTGCTTTAGTCCTGCTTTAGACCTGCTTTAGACCTGCTTTAGTCCTGCTTTAGTCCTGCTTTAGTCCTGCTTTAGTCCTGCTTTAGACCTGCTTTAGACCGGCTTTAGACCTGCTTTAGTCCTGCTTTAGACCTGCTTTAGACCTGCTTTAGACCTGCTTTAGACCTGCTTTAGTCCTGCTTTAGTCCTGCTTTAGACCTGCTTTAGTCCTGCTTTAGTCCTGCTTTTGTCCTTCTTTAGTCCTGCTTTAGTCCTGCTTTAGTCCTGCTTTAGTCCTGCTTTAGACCTGCTTTAGTCCTGCTTTAGTCCTGCTTTAGACCTGCTTTAGTCCTGCTTTAGTCCTGCTTTAGTCCTGCTTTAGTCCTGCTTTAGACCTGCTTTAGTCCTGCTTTAGTCCTGCTTTAGTCCTGCTTTAGTCCTGCTTTAGTCCTGCTTTAGACCTGCTTTAGTCCTGCTTTAGACCTGCTTTAGTCCTGCTTTAGACCTGCTTTAGTCCTGCTTTAGTCCTGCTTTAGCCCTGCTTTAGACCTGCTTTAGTCCTGCTTTAGACCTGCTTTAGTCCTGCTTTAGACCTGCTTTAGTCCCGCTTTAGACCTGCTTTAGTCCTGCTTTAGTCCTGCTTTAGACCTGCTTTTGTCCTTCTTTAGTCCTGCTTTAGACCGGCTTTAGACCTGCTTTAGTCCTGCTTTAGACCTGCTTTAGTCCTGATTTAGTCCTGCTTTAGTCCTGGTTTAGTCCTGCTTTAGACCTGCTTTAGACCTGCTTTAGTCCTGCTTTAGTCCTGCTTTAGTCCTGCTTTAGACCTGCTTTAGTCCTGCTTTAGTCCTGCTTTAGTCCTGCTTTAGACCTGCTTTAGTCCTGCTTTAGTCCTGCTTCAGTCCTGCTTTAGTCCTGCTTTAGTCCTGCTTTAGTCCTGCTTTAGACCTGCTTTAGACCTGCTTTAGACCTGCTTTAGACCTGCTTTAGTCCTGCTTTAGTCCTGCTTTAGTCCTGCTTTAGACCTGCTTTAGTCCTGCTTTAGTCCTGCTTTAGACCTGCTTTTGTCCTTCTTTAGTCCTGCTTTAGTCCTGGTTTAGTCCTGCTTTAGTCCTGCTTTAGTCCTGCTTTAGACCTGCTTTAGACCTGCTTTAGTCCTGCTTTAGACCTGCTTTAGTCCTGCTTTAGTCCTGCTTTAGACCTGCTTTAGACTTGCTTTAGACCCGCTTTAGTCCTGCTTTAGTCCTGCTTTAGACCTGCTTTAGTCCTGCTTTAGTCCTGCTTTAGTCCTGCTTTAGACCTGCTTTAGTCCTGATTTAGTCCTGCTTTAGTCCTGGTTTAGTCCTGCTTTAGACCTGCTTTAGACCTGCTTTAGTCCTGCTTTAGTCCTGCTTTAGTCCTGCTTTAGACCTGCTTTAGTCCTGCTTTAGTCCTGCTTTAGTCCTGCTTTAGACCTGCTTTAGTCCTGCTTTAGTCCTGCTTTAGTCCTGCTTTAGTCCTGCTTTAGACCTGCTTTAGACCTGCTTTAGACCTGCTTTAGACCTGCTTTAGTCCTGCTTTAGTCCTGCTTTAGTCCTGCTTTAGACCTGCTTTAGTCCTGCTTTAGTCCTGCTTTAGTCCTGCTTTAGTCCTGCTATAGACCTGCTTTAGACCTGCTTTAGTCCTGGTTTAGTCCTGCTTTAGTCCTGCTTTAGACCTGCTTTAGACCTGCTTTAGACCTGCTTTAGTCCTGATTTAGTCCTGCTTTAGACCTGCTTTAGACCTGCTTTAGTCCTGCTTTAGTCCTGCTTTAGTCCTGGTTTAGTCCTGCTATAGACCTGCTTTAGACCTGCTTTAGTCCTGGTTTAGTCCTGCTTTAGTCCTGCTTTAGACCTGCTTTAGACCTGCTTTAGACCTGCTTTAGTCCTGATTTAGTCCTGCTTTAGACCTGCTTCAGACCTGCTTTATTCCTGCTTTAGACCTGCTTTAGACCTGCTTTAGTCCTGCTTTAGTCCTGCTTTAGTCCTGGTTTAGTCCTGCTTTAGTCCTGCTTTAGACCTGCTTTAGTCCTGCTTTAGACCTGCTTTAGTCCTGCTTTTGTCCTTCTTTAGTCCTGCTTTAGTCCTGCTTTAGACCTGCTTTAGACCTGCTTTAGTCCTGCTTTAGTCCTGCTTTAGACCTGCTTTAGTCCTTCTTTAGACCTGCTTTAGTCCTGCTTTAGTCCTGCTTTAGTCCTGCTTTAGTCCTGCTTTAGTCCTGCTTTAGACCTGCTTTAGACCTGCTTTAGTCCTGGTTTAGTCCTGCTTTAGTCCTGCTTTAGACCTGCTTTAGACCTGCTTTAGACCTGCTTTAGACCTGCTTTAGACCTGCTTTAGTCCTGCTTTAGTCCTGCTTTAGACCTGCTTTAGACCTGCTTTAGTCCTGCTTTAGTCCTGCTTTATTCCTGCTTTAGACCTGCTTTAGACCTGCTTTAGTCCTGCTTTAGACCTGCTTTAGACCTGCTTTAGTCCTGATTTAGTCCTGCTTTATTCCTGCTTTAGACCTGCTTTAGACCTGCTTTAGTCCTGCTTTAGTCCTGCTTTAGTCCTGGTTTAGTCCTGCTTTAGTCCTGCTTTAGACCTGCTTTAGTCCTGCTTTAGTCCTGCTTTAGTCCTGCTTTAGACCTGCTTTTGTCCTTCTTTAGTCCTGCTTTAGACCTGCTTTAGACCTGCTTTAGTCCTGCTTTAGTCCTGCTTTAGACCTGCTTTAGACCTGCTTTATTCCTGCTTTAGTCCTGCTTTAGACCTGCTTTAGACTTGCTTTAGACCCGCTTTAGACCTTCTTTAGTCCCGGTTTAGTCCTGCTTTAGTCCTGCTTTAGACCTGCTTTAGTCCTGCTTTAGACCTGCTTTAGACCTGCTTTAGTCCTGCTTTAGTCCTGCTTTAGACCTGCTTTAGTCCTGCTTTAGTCCTGCTTTAGTCCTGCTTTAGTCCTGCTTTAGACCTGCTTTAGTCCTGCTTTAGTCCTGCTTTAGTCCTGCTTTAGACCTGCTTTAGTCCTGCTTTAGTCCTGCTTTAGTCCTGCTTTAGACCTGCTTTAGTCCTGCTTTAGTCCTGGTTTAGTCCTGCTTTAGTCCTGCTTTAGTCCTGCTTTAGTCCTGCTTTAGACCTGCTTTAGACCTGCTTTAGTCCTGCTTTAGTCCTGGTTTAGTCCTGCTTTAGTCCTGCTTTAGTCCTGGTTTAGTCCTGCTTTAGTCCTGCTTTAGTCCTGCTTTAGACCTGCTTTAGTCCTGCTTTAGTCCTGGTTTAGTCCTGCTTTAGTCCTGCTTTAGTCCTGCTTTAGACCTGCTTTAGTCCTGCTTTAGACCTGCTTTAGTCCTGCTTTAGTCCTGCTTTAGTCCTGCTTTAGTCCTGCCTTAGACCTGCTTTAGTCCTGCTTTAGTCCTGGTTTAGTCCTGCTTTAGTCCTGCTTTAGTCCTGCTTTAGTCCTGCTTTAGACCTGCTTTAGACCTGCTTTAGTCCTGCTTTAGTCCTGGTTTAGTCCTGCTTTAGTCCTGCTTTAGTCCTGGTTTAGTCCTGCTTTAGTCCTGCTTTAGTCCTGCTTTAGTCCTGGTTTAGTCCTGCTTTAGTCCTGGTTTAGTCCTGCTTTAGTCCTGCTTTAGACCTGCTTTAGTCCTGCTTTAGACCTGCTTTAGTCCTGCTTTAGTCCTGCTTTAGTCCTGCTTTAGTCCTGCTTTAGTCCTGCTTTAGTCCTGCTTTAGTCCTGCTTTAGTCCTGCTTTAGTCCTGCTTTACAGTCTAAAGCTGATTCACAGCAGTTTTTTTGTTTTTCAGATGACAGAACTTATCATTTCCAGACGGAGGATGAGGCTGAGTGTCAGATGTGAGTCCTGGTTTAGTCCTGGTTTAGTCCTGGTTCAGACCTGGTTTAGACCTGGTTCAGACCTGGTTTAGTCCTGGTTTAGACCTGGTTCAGACCTGGTTCAGACCTGGTTCAGACCTGGTTTAGACCTGGTTCAGACCTGGTTTAGTCCTGGTTTAGTCCTGGTTCAGACCTGGTTTAGACCTGGTTTAGACCTGGTTCAGACCTGGTTTAGACCTGGTTCAGACCTGGTTCAGACCTGGTTCAGACCTGGTTTAGACCTGGTTCAGACCTGGTTCCTGGTCCCCTCAGATGGATCTCGGTGCTGCAGAACAGTAAAGAAGAAGCTCTGACTAAAGCGTTTAAAGGCGACGATCAGGACGACGAGGAGAACAACATCGTTCAGGAGCTGACGCGCGCCATCGTCTGCGAAGTGCGACGCATGAGCGGCAACGACAGCTGCTGCGACTGCGGAGCCTCAGGTGAGCGACTACGGAGAGCGACCGCAGTGAGCGACCGTGGAGAGTGACCGCGGAGCCTCAGGTGAGCGACTGCGGAGCCTCAGGTGAGCGACTGCGGAGCTTCAGGTGAGCGTCCGTGGAGAGCGACCGCGGAGCCTCAGGTGAGCGACTGCGGAGCTTCAGGTGAGCGACTGCGGAGAGCGACTGCAGTGAGCGACCGTGGAGAGTGACCGCGGAGCCTCAGGTGAGCGACTGCGGAGCTTCAGGTGAGCGACTGCGGAGAGCGACTGCAGTGAGCGACCGTGGAGAGTGACCGCGGAGCCTCAGGTGAGCGACTGCGGAGCCTCAGGTGAGCGACTGCGGAGCTTCAGGTGAGCGTCCGTGGAGAGCGACCGCGGAGCCTCAGGTGAGCGACTGCGGAGCTTCAGGTGAGCGACTGCGGAGAGCGACTGCAGTGAGCGACCGTGGAGAGTGACCGCGGAGCCTCAGGTGAGCGACTGCGGAGCCTCAGGTGAGCGTCCGTGGAGAGCGACCGCGGAGCCTCAGGTGAGCGACTGCGGAGCCTCAGGTGAGCGACCGCGGAGCCTCAGGTGAGCGACCGCTGCGGTCCTTACTTGAACAGGACATATGGTTAGGGTTAGGGTTCTTATGTGGGTCAGGGTTCTTATGTGGGTTAGGGTTCTTATGTGGGTCAGGGTTCTTATGTGGGTTAGGGTTCTTATGTGGGTCAGGGTTCTTATGTGGGTCAGGGTTCTTATGTGGGTTAGGGTTCTTATGTGGGTCAGGGTTCTTATGTGGGTTAGGGTTCTTATGTGGGTCAGGGTTCTTATGTGGGTTAGGGTTCTTATGTGGGTCAGGTTTCTTATGTGGGTCAGGGTTCTTATGTGGGTCAGGGTTCTTATATGGGTCAGGGTTCTTATGTGGGTCAGGGTTCTTATGTGGGTCAGGGTTCTTATGTGGGTCAGGGTTCTTATGTGGGTCAGGGTTCTTATGTGGGTCAGGGTTCTTATGTGGGGCCCTCTGTGTCCTCAGGCCCCTCGTGGCTCAGCACAAACCTGGGCGTGCTCATCTGCATCGAGTGCTCGGGGATCCACAGGGAGATGGGGGTCCACTTCTCCAGGATCCAGAGCCTGGACCTGGACTTACTCGGGACTTCAGAGCTTCTGGTGGGTCCAACCTTCAGCTCTCTGTTCTTCTGAGGTTCTGCTGTGGGTTCTTCTGAGGTTCTGCTTTGGGTTCTTCTGAGGTTCTGCTTTGGGTTCTTCTGAGGTTCTGCTGTGGGTTCTTCTGAGGTTCTGCTGTGGGTTCTTCTGAGGTTCTGCTGAGGTTCTGCTGTGGGTTCTTCTGAGGTTCTGCTGAGGTTCTGCTGTGGGTTCTTCTGAGGTTCTGCTGTGGGTTCTTCTGAGGTTCTGCTGTGGGTTCTTCTGAGGTTCTGCTGTGTGACCTCTCGTCCTTCTTCCAGTTGGCCAAAAACGTGGGAAACTCCAGCTTGAACGAGATCATGGAGGCGGAGCTGGAGGACCAGGACGTCAGCAAACCGGACGCTTCCAGCGACATGTCAGTTTGACCTTTCACCTTTTGTGTGTGTGTGAGAGACGAGGTGTTTGAGGAGCGCACGAAGCACCACGATCACCAGAACGGCAGTTTGAAGCGGGCTAAAAACAGTCATTGTATAACTCGATAATGTGAACTGGCTGAAGCCATTGCGAGTGTCTGCATTCTTGCGTAAAAGTACTACATGTGTGTAAAGGTACTACATGTGTGTAAAGGTACTACATGTGTGTAAAGGTACTACATGTGTGTAAAAGTACTACATGTGTGTAAAGGTACTACATGTGTGTAAAAGTACTACATGTGTGTAAAGGTACTACATGTGTGTAAAGGTACTACATGTGTGTAAAGGTACTACATGTGTGTAAAGGTACTACATGTGTGTAAAAGTACTACATGTGTGTAAAGGTACTACATGTGTGTAAAAGTACTACATGTGTGTAAAGGTACTACATGTGTGTAAAGGTACTACATGTGTGTAAAGGTACTACATGTGTGTAAAGGTACTACATGTGTGTAAAAGTACTACATGTGTGTAAAGGTACTACATGTGTGTAAAAGTACTACATGTGTGTAAAGGTACTACATGTGTGTAGTAAAGACTTTACTCTTGTTAGGCTCGAGCCATGGAATGGAATGTTCGTTCCATGGGATGCTGGAGTCCATTGTTCTTCCCCTGGGGGCGCGGCCCTGGGGGCGCGGCTCCGGGGCCGTGTGGATCCACACGCCAAGCTCCATTTTATTTGCGTTGGGGCCGAGCCGATGGCGTCTGTGTCCCATGTGTGACTTTTATCCATGTTCAGGGTCAAACATGCCCCAGTGTGAACGTGAAGAACGTGAAGAACGTGAAGAACGTGAAGAACGTGAAGAACGTGAAGAACGTGAAGAACGTGAAGAACGTGATGAACGTGAAGAACGTGATGAACGTGAAGAACGTGAAGAACGTGAAGAACGTGATGAACGTGAAGAACGTGATGAACGTGAAGAACGTGAAGAACGTGATGAACGTGAAGAACGTGATGAACGTGAAGAACGTGAAGAACGTGAAGAACGTGAAGAACGTGAAGAACGTGAAGAACGTGAAGAACGTGAAGAACGTGATGAACGTGAAGAACGTGAAGAACGTGATGAACGTGAAGAACGTGATGAACGTGAAGAACGTGAAGAACGTGAAGAACGTGAAGAACGTGAAGAACGTGATGAACGTGAAGAACGTGAAGAACGTGAAGAACGTGATGAACGTGAAGAACGTGAAGAACGTGAAGAACGTGATGAACGTGAAGAACGTGATGGACGTGATGAACGTGATGAACGTGAAGAACGTGAAGAACGTGAAGAACGTGAAGAACGTGATGAACGTGATGAACGTGAAGAACGTGAAGAACGTGAAGAACGTGAAGAACGTGATGAACGTGAAGAACGTGATGAACGTGATGAACGTGAAGAACGTGATGAACGTGAAGAACGTGAAGAACGTGATGAACGTGAAGAACGTGATGAACGTGATGAAGGTGAAGAACGTGAAGAACGTGAAGAACGTGAAGAACGTGAAGAACGTGAAGAACGTGATGAACGTGATGAACGTGATGAACGTGAAGAACGTGAAGAACGTGAAGAACGTGAAGAACGTGAAGAACGTGAAGAACGTGATGAACGTGAAGAACGTGAAGAACGTGATGAACGTGAAGACGTGATGAACGTGATGAACGTGAAGAACGTGATGAACGTGAAGAACGTGAAGAACGTGAAGAACGTGAAGAACGTGATGAACTTGAAGAACGTGAAGAACGTGATGAACGTGATGAACGTGATGAACTTGAAGAACGTGAAGAACGTGAAGAACGTGATGAACGTGATGAACGTGAAGAACGTGATGAACGTGAAGAACGTGAAGAACGTGAAGAACGTGAAGAACGTGATGAACGTGATGAACGTGAAGAACGTGATGAACGTGATGAACGTGAAGAACGTGAAGAACGTGATGAACGTGAAGAACGTGAAGAACGTGAAGAACGTGAAGAATAGAATAATATGAAGAATAAACCAGGGGAAGAACAATGGACTCCAGCATCCCATGGAACGAACATTCCATTCCATGGCTCGAGCCTAACAAGAATAAAGTCTTTACTACACACATGTAGTACCTTTACACACATGTAGTACTTTTACACACATGTAGTACCTTTACACACATGTAGTACCTTTACACACATGTAGTACTTTTACACACATGTAGTACCTTTACACAAGAGTATATGTGTATATATATATACATGTATGCGTGCACGGTGGCAAAGGCGGTTAGTGCTGTTGCCTCCCAAGAAGGAGATCATGGGTTCGATTCCCGGACCAGACCAACATCACATGATCTCTCGGGGTGGAGTCTGCATGTTCTCCCCGTGTTACTGTGGGTTTTCTCCGGGTTCTCTGGCTCCTCAGAGAACCGTCCAAACACATGCAAGTGTGAGTAAAAAATTGGTGACTCTCAAAATTGGCCCAAGTGAATGAATGTGAGAGTGAGTGACTGTCCAGGGTGTGTCCCGCCTAAGGCCCCAAGTCACTGGGACAGGCTCCAGTCACCCGCGACCCCGAAAGGGAACAAGCGGGAGAAAATGGATGGATGGATATATAGATATACATATATCTACCCGTGATGTCATGTTCTACTTGTGATGTCATAGTAGTTTCATTTTTTTTTCATTTTGAAAAAATAGACGTTTCGACTCTCATCCAAGAGTCATTGTCAATAAAAGAATTTAGATCGAGAACTCCGATATTAATACTGTTCTGTGGTAAGACCCGCCCATTGGGAGGAGCCTTCCTGAAGTAGAAAGAGTTGTTTGTTTCAACAGAAACTCCCCCTTGTATCTACCGAGCCTATTCAGAATCTTAATGGGCTATTAGAATCCTCTTTGTCTTTGTGAGACCCTGGCCCTGTCATCTTCTACCCGTGATGTCATGTTCTACTTGTGATGTCATGTTCTACTTGTGATGTCATGTTCTACCCGTGATGTCATGTTCTACTTGTGATGTGATGTCATGTTCTACCCGTGATGTCATGTTCTACTTGTGATGTCATGTTCTACTTGTGATGTGATGTCATGTTCTACCCGTGATGTCATGTTCTACTTGTGATGTGATGTCATGTTCTACCATCATGAGATGATGAAAGAACTTTAAAAACACAGAGGAGCAGTTCTGCCTGACCTCCTGATGATGTCACCAGGTGGAACAGACCATTCTTCAGATAGAACTCTTGAGTTCTTGTGTTTGCTCGGCAGGAACTCTCGGAAAGACTTCATCACGGCCAAATACGTGGAGCGGCGCTTCGTGCAGCGCTTCCACCCTGAGGCCAGCAGGAGGCAGCAGCAGCTCTACCACGCCGTCCGGACCCGGGACGTCCTCGGTCTCATCCAGGTCTACGCCGAGGGAGCGGACCTGCTGGAATCTGTCCCCCAGCCCAACGAGCACGTGAGTCCTGGACTCAGACTGAGACTGAGACTGAGACTGAGACTGAGACTGAGACTGGGACTGAACCAGGTCTACTCTCTCGTCCAGGAGCCTGGAGAAACAGTTCTTCATCTGGCCGTCCGAATGGTGGACAGAAACTCTCTACACATCGTAGACTTCCTCGCTCAGAACAGGTGAGAACTCAAGCCCGGTCCCGGTCCCAGTCCCAGTCCCGGTCCCGGTCCTGGCTCAGTCCTGGTCTTTTTTCAGTCCAAACCTGGACAGACAGACAGGGCGTGGCTCCACAGCTCTGCATTACTGTTGTTTGACGGACAACAGCGAATGTCTCAAGCTCCTGCTGCGAGGACGGGCATCTGTGGACATACGTGAGTACTGGTACTATTACTACTAATACTGCGACTGTGAGTTCTGCAGTGTAACTGAAGTATGTGTCCAGTGAACGATGCTGGAGAGACGCCTCTGGACCTGGCACGCCGCCTCAGACACACCCAGTGTGAAGAACTGGTAATACTACAGTGTACTACTGTGTAACACTGTGTAACAATGTGTAATACTGTGTACTACTGTGTAACACTGTGTACTCCTGTGTACTACTGTGTGCTACTGTGCACTACTGTGTACTACTTTATACTACTGTGTTACACTGTGTACTACTGTGCACTACTGTGTACTACTGTGTACTACTGTGTAACACTATGTACTACTGTGTAACACTGTGTACTACTGTGTAACACTGTGTACTACTGTGTACTACTGTGTAACACTGTGTAACACCGTGTACTACTGTGTAACACTGTACTACTGTGTACTACTACTCTGTAACACTGTGTACTACTGTGTACTACTGTGTAACACTGTGTACTACTGTGTAACACTGTACTACTGTGTACTACTACTCTGTAACACTGTGTACTACTGTGTACTACTGTGTAACACTGTGTAACAATGTGTAATACTGTGTACTACTGTGTAACACTGTGTACTACTGTCTAACACTGTGTACTACTGTGTACTACTCTGTAACACTGTGTACTACTCTGTACTACTGTGTTACACTGTGTACTACTGTGTAACACTGTGTACTACTGTGTACTACTTTGTAACACTGTGTACTACTCTATACTACTGTGTACTACTGTGTATTACTGTGTAACACTGTGTACTACTGTGTACTACCGTGTAACACTGTGTACTACTGTGTACTACTCTGTAACACTGTGTACTACTGTGTACTACTGTGTAACACTGTGTACTACTCTATACTACTGTGTACTACTGTGTAACACTGTGTACTACTGTGTAACACTGTGTACTACTTTGTAACACTATGTACTACTGTTTACTACTGTGTACTACTCTGTACTACTCTGTACTATTGTGTAACACTATGTACTACTGTTTACTACTGTGTACTACTCTGTACTACTCTGTACTATTGTGTAACACTGTGTACTCCTGTGTACTACTGTGTTACACTGTGTACTACTGTGTACTACTGTGTAACACTGTGTACTACTGTGTGCTACTGTGCACTACTGTGTACTACTCTGTACTACTGTGTTACACTGTGTACTACGGTGTAACACTGTGTACTCCTGTGTACTACTGTGTAACACTGTGTACTACTGTGTACTACTATGTACTACTGTGTTACACTGTGTACTACTGTGTACTACTGTGTAACACTGTGTACTACTGTGTGCTACTGTGCACTACTGTGTACTACTCTGTACTACTGTGTTACACTGTGTACTACTGTGTAACACTGTGTACTACTGTGTAACAATGTGTACTACTGTGTACTACTTTGTAACACTGTGTACTACTGTTTACTACTGTGTACTACTGTTTATTACTGTGTAACACTGTGTACTACTGTGTACTACTCTGTAACACTGTGTACTACTCTGTACTACTGTGTTACACTGTGTACTACTGTGTAACACTGTGTACTACTGTGTGCTACTGTGCACTACTGTGTACTACTTTGTACTACTGTGTTACACTGTGTATTACTGTGCACTACTGTGTACTACTGTGTAACACTATGTACTACTCTGTAACACTGTGTAACACTGTGTACTACTGTGTACTACTCTGTAACACTGTGTACTACTCTGTACTACTGTGTAACACTGTGTACTACTGTGTACTACTATGTACTACTGTGTTACACTGTGTACTACTGTGTACTACTGTGTAACACTGTGTACTACTGTGTGCTACTGTGCACTACTGTGTACTACTCTGTACTACTGTGTTACACTGTGTACTACTGTGTAACACTGTGTACTACTGTGTAACAATGTGTACTACTGTGTACTACTTTGTAACACTGTGTACTACTGTTTACTACTGTGTACTACTGTGTATTACTGTGTAACACTGTGTACTACTGTGTACTACTCTGTAACACTGTGTACTACTCTGTACTACTGTGTTACACTGTGTACTACTGTGTAACACTGTGTACTACTCTATACTACTGTGTACTACTGTGTAACACTGTGTACTACTGTGTGCTACTGTGCACTACTGTGTACTACTTTGTACTACTGTGTTACACTGTGTATTACTGTGCACTACTGTGTACTACTGTGTAACACTATGTACTACTCTGTAACACTGTGCAACACTGTGTACTACTGTGTACTACTTTGTAACACGGTGTACTACTGTTTACTACTGTGTACTGTGTATTACTGTGTAACACTGTGTACTACTTTGTACTACCGTGTGACACTGTGTACTACTGTGTAACACTGTGTAACACTGTGTACTACTGTGTAACACTGTGTGCTACTGTGTAACAATGTGTACCACTGTGTACTACTGTGTACTACTGGGTACTAATGGGTACTACTGTGTAACACTGTGCACTACTGTGTACTACTGTGTAACACTGTGTACTACTCTATACTACTGTGTTACACTGTGTACTACTGTGTAACACTGTGTACTACTGTGTTACAGTGTGTAACACTGTGTACTACTGTGTACTACTTTGTAACACTGTGTACTACTGTTTACTACTGTGTACTGTGTATTACTGTGTAACACTCTGTACTACTTTGTACTACTGTGTAACACTGTAACACTGTGTACTTCTGTGTAACACGGTGTGCTACTGTGTAACAATGTGTACTACTGTGTACTACTATGTAACACTGTTTACTACTGTGTACAACTGTGTAACAATGTGTACTACTGTGTAACACTGTGTACTACTGTGTACTACTATGTACTACTGTGTTACACTGTTCACTACTCTGTACTACTGTGTAACACTGTGTACCACTGTGTGCTACTGTGCACTACTGTGTACTACTTTTTACTACTGTGTTACACTGTGTACTACTGTGCACTACTGTGTACTACTGTATACTAATGTGTACTACTGTGTAACACTGTGTACTACTGTGTACTACTGTGTAAAAATGTGTACTATTGTGTAAAAATTTGTACTACTGTGTAACACTGTGTACTACTATTTAACAATGTGTACTACTGTGTTACACTGTGTACTACTGTGATTTACTGTGTAACACTGTGTACTACTGTTTAACAATGTGTACTACTATGTAACACTGTGTACTACACTAGTGTAACACTGTTTACTACTGTGTACTACTGTGTACTACTGTGTACTACTGTGTAACACTCTGTACTACTGTGTACTACTCTGTAACACTGTTTACTACTGTGTACTACTGTGTAACACTGTGTACTACTCTGTACTAGTGTGTTACACTGTGTACTACTGTGTAACACTGTACTACTGTGTACTACTGTTTACTACTGTGTACTACTGTGTACTACTGTGTAACACACTGTACTACTGTGTTACACTTTTTACTACTGTGTAACACTGTGTAACAAAGTTTACTACTGTGTACTACTGTGTAACAATGTTTACTACTGTGTACTACTGTGTAAAACTGTGAACTACTGTGTAAAACTGTGTACTACTGTGTACTACTGTGTAACACTGTAACACTGTGTACTACTGTGTAACAATGTGTACTACTGCGTACTACTGTGTAACACTGTGTAACAATGTGTACTACGGTGTAACACTGTGTACTACTGTGTAACACTCTGTACTACTGTGTACTACTGTGTACTACTGTGTACTACTGTGTACTACTGTGTAACACTGTGTACTACTGTGTAACACTGTGTACTACTGTGTGCTACTGTGTACTACTTTTTACTACTGTGTTACACTGTGTACTACTTTGTACTACTGGGTACTACTGTGTAACACTGTGTACTACTGTGTAACACTGCGTAACAAAGTTTACTACTGTGTACTACTGTGTAACAATGTTTACTAATGTGTAACACTGTGTACTACTGTGTAAAACTGTGTACTCCTGTGTACTACTCTGTAACACTGTACTACTGTGTAACACTGTTTAAGTATGTGTACTACGGTGTACTACTCTGTAACACTGTGTACTACTCTGTACTACTGTGTTACACTGTGTACTACTGTGTAACACTGTGTACTACTGTGTACTACTGTGTACTACTCTGTACTACTCTATACTACTCTGTACTACTGTGTAACACTGTGTACTGCTGTGTACTGCTGGTAACACTGTGTACTACTGTGTACTAACCCACTGTGTACTACTGTGTAACACTGTGTACTACTCTGTACTACTGTGTACTACTGTGTACTAATGTCTAACACTGTGTACTGCTGTGTACTGCTGGTAACACTGTGTACTACTGTGTACTAACCCACTGTGTACTACTGTGTAACACTGTGTACTACACCTTTACTACTGTGTACTACTGTGTACTAATGTGTAACACTGTGTACTACTGTGTACTACTGTGTAACACTGTACTACTGTGTAACACTGTGTACTACTGTGTAACACTGTGTACTACGCTGTACTACTGTGTTACACTGTGTAACACTGTGTACTACTGTGTACTACTCTGTAACACTGTGTACTACTGTGTAACACTGTGTACTACTCTGTACTACTGTGTTACACTGTGTACTACTGTGTAACACTGTGTACTACTGTGTACTACTGTTTAACACTGTATTCTACTGTGTACTACTGTGTAACACTGTGTACTACTGTGTACTACTGTGTACTACTGTGTACTACTGGGTACTACTGTGTAACAATGTGTACTACGGTGTAACACTGTGTACTACTGTGTAACACTCTGTACTACTGCGTACTACTGTGTAACACTGTGTACTACTCTGTGCTACTGTGCACTACTGTGTACTACTTTTTACTACTGTGTTACACTGTGTACTACTTTGTACTACTGGGTACTACTGTCTAACACTGTGTACTACTGTGTAACACTGTGTAACAAAGTTTACTACTGTGTACTACTGTGTAACAATGTTTACTACTGTGTACTACTGTGTAACAATGTTTACTACTGTGTAACACTGTGTACTACTGTGTAAAACTGTTTACTACTATGTAAAACTGTGCACTACTGTGTAACACTGTGTACTACTGTGTACTACTGTGTAACACTGTGTGCTACTGTGTAACAATGTGTACTACTGTGTACTACTGTGTACTACTGTGTACTACTGTGTAACAATGTGTACTACTGTGTAACACTGTGTACTACTGTGTACTACTGTGTACTACTCTGTACTATTGTGTCCTACTGTGTAACACTGTGTACTACTGTGTAACAATGTGTACTACGGTGTAACACTGTGTACTACTGTGTAACACTGTGCACTACTGTGTACTACTTTTTACTACTGTGTTACGCTGTGTACTACTTTGTACTACTGGGTACTACTGGGTACTACTGTGTAACACTGTGTACTACTGTGTAACACTGTGTACTACTGTGTACTACTCTGTACTAACCCACTGTACTACTGTGTACTACTGTCTACTACTGTGTACTACTCTGTACTACTGTGTAACACTGTGTACTCCTTTGTAACACTGTGTACTCCTGTGTACTACTCTGTAACACTGTACTACTGTGTAACACTGTGTAACAATGTTTACTACTCTCTAACACTGTGTACTACTGTGTACTACTCTGTAACACTGTGTACTACTGTGTACTACTGTGTAACACTGTGTACTACGGTGTACTACTCTGTAACACTGTGAACTACTGTGTACTACTGTGTACTACTGTGTACTACTGTGTAACACTGTGTAACACTGTGTACTACGTGTACTACTGTGTACTACTGTGTACTACTGTGTAACACTGTGTAACACTGTGTACTACTGTGTAACACTGTGTACTACTGTGTAAAACTGTACTACTGTGTAAAACTGTGTACTACTGTGTACTACTGTATAACACTGTGTACTACTGTGTACTACTGTATAACATTGTGTACTACTGTGTACTACTGTGTAACACTGTGTAACACTGTGTACTACTGTGTAAAAATGTGTACTACTGTGTAAAAATGTGTACTACTGTGTTACACTCTGTACTACTGTGTACTACTGTGTAACACTATTTACTACTGTGTACTACTGTGCAACACTGTGTTTTACTGTTTAACAATATGTACTACTGTGTACTACAATGTAACACTGTGTACAACTTTGTAACACTGTGTACTACTGTGTACTACTGTGTACTACTGTGTACTACTCTATACTACTCTGTACTACTGTGTAACACTATGTACTACTGTGTAACACTGTGTACTACTGTGTACTACTCTGTAACACTGTACTACTGTGTAACACTGTGTAACAATGTGTACTACTGTGTTACACTGTGTACTACTCTGTACTACTGTGTTACACTGTGAACTACTGTGTAACACTGTGTAACACTGTGTACTCCTGTGTACTACTGTGTTACACTGTGTACTACTGTGTTATACTGTGTACTACTGTGTACTACTGTGTTACACTTTTTACTACTGTGTAATACTGTGTAACAATGTTTACTACTGTGTACTACTGTGTAAAACTGTGTACTACTGTGTAAAACTCTGTACTACTGTGTACTACTGTGTAACACTGTGTGCTACTGTGTAACAATGTATACTACTGTGTACTACTGGGTACTACTGGGTACTACTGTGTAACACTGTGTACTACTGTGTACTACTGTGTAACAATGTGTACTACGGTGTAACACTGTGTACTACTGTGTAACACTGTGTACTACTGTATAACACTGTGTACAACTGTGTACTACTGTGTAAAACTGTGTACTACTGTGTACTACTATGTACTACTGTGTTACACTGTGTACTACTGTGTAACACTGTGTACTACTGTGTGCTACTGTGTACTACTTTTTACTACTGTGTTACACTGTGTACTACTTTGTACTACTGGGTACTACTGTGTAACACTGTGTACTACTGTGTAACACTGTGTACTACTGTGTACTACTCTGTACTACTCTGTACTAACCCACTGTGTAACAGTGTCTATACTACTGTGTAACACTGTGTACTACTGTGTAACACTGTGTACTACTGTGTACTACTGTTACACTGTGTAACACTGTGTACTACTGTGTAACACTGTGTACTACTCTGTTACACTGTGTACTACTGTGTTACATTGTGTACTACTGTGTACTACTGTGTTACACTGTGTACTTCTGTGTTAGACTGTGTACTACTGTGTACTACTGTGTACTACTGTGTAACAATGTGTAACACTGTGTACTACTGTGTTACACTGTGTACTACTGTGTAACAATGTTTACTACTGTGTACTACTGTGTAACACTCTGTACTACTGTGTACTACTCTGTAACACTGTGTACTACTGTGTACTACTGTGTAACACTGTGTACTAATCTGTACTAGTGTGTTACACTGTGTACTACTGTGTAACACTGTGTACTACTGTGTACTACTTTGTAACACTGTGTACTACTGTTTACTACTGTGTACTACTGTGTATTAATGTGTAACACTGTGTACTACTGTGTACTACCGTGTAACACTGTGTACTACTGTGTACTACTGTGTAACACTGTGTACTACTCTGTACTACTGTGTTACACTGTGTACTACTGTGTAACACTGTGTACTACTCTGTACTACTGTGTTACACTGTGTACTACTGTGTACTACTGTGTAACACTGTGTACTACTGTGCACTACTGTGTACTACTTTGTACTACTGTGTTACACTGTGTACTACTGTGCACTACTGTGTACTACTGTGTAACACTATGTACTACTGTGTACTACTGTGTAACACTGTAACACTGTGTACTACTGTTTACTACTGTGTACTACTGTGTATTACTGTGGAACACTGTGTACTACTTTGTACTACCGTGTAACACTGTGTACTACTCTGTAACACTGTGTACTACTGTGTACTACTGTGTACTACTCTGTACTACTGTGTTACACTGTGTAACACTGTAACACTGTGTACTACTCTGTACTACTGTGTTACACTGTGTGTGTAACAAAGTTTACTACTGTGTACTACTGTGTAACAATGTTTACTACTGTGTACTACTGTGTAACAATGTTTACCACTGTGTAACACTGTGTACTACTGTGTAAAACTGTACTACTGTGTAAAACTGTATAAAACTGTGTACTACTGTGTACTACTGTGTAACACTGTGTGCTATTGTGTACTACTGTGTAACACTGTGTACTACTGTGTAACAATGTGTACTACGGTGTAACACTGTGTACTACTGTGTACTACTCTGTAACACTGTGTACTACTGTGTACTACTGTGTACTACTCTGTACTACTGTGTTACACTGTGTGTGTAACAAAGTTTACTACTGTGTACTACTGTGTAACAATGTTTACTACTGTGTACTACTGTGTACTACTCTGTACTACTGTGTTACACTGTGTAACACTGTGTAACACTGTGTACTACTCTGTACTACTGTGTTACACTGTGTGTGTAACAAAGTTTACTACTGTGCACTACTGTGTACTACTTTTTACTACTGTGTTACACTGTGTAACACTGTGTACTACTGTGTACTACTCTGTAACACTGTGTACTACTGTGTAACACTGTGTACTACTCTGTACTACTGTGTAACACTGTGTACTACTGTGTACTACTGTGTACTACTGTGTACTACTGGGTACTACTGTGTAACAATGTGTACTACGGTGTAACACTGTGTACTACTGTGTAACACTCTGTACTACTGCGTACTACTGTGTAACACTGTGTACTACTGTGTGCTACTGTGCACTACTGTGTACTACTTTTTACTACTGTGTTACACTGTGTACTACTTTGTACTACTGGGTACTACTGTCTAACACTGTGTACTACTGTGTAACACTGTGTAACAAAGTTTACTACTGTGTACTACTGTGTAACAATGTTTACTACTGTGTACTACTGTGTAACAATGTTTACTACTGTGTAACACTGTGTACTACTGTGTAAAACTGTTTACTACTATGTAAAACTGTGCACTACTGTGTAACACTGTGTACTACTGTGTACTACTGTGTAATACTGTGTGCTACTGTGTAACAATGTGTACTACTGTGTACTACTGTGTACTACTGTGTACTACTGTGTAACAATGTGTACTACTGTGTAACACTGTACTACTGTGTACTACTGTGTACTACTCTGTACTATTGTGTCCTACTGTGTAACACTGTGTACTACTGTGTAACAATGTGTACTACGGTGTAACACTGTGTACTACTGTGTAACACTGTGCACTACTGTGTAACACTGTGCACTACTGTGTACTACTTTTTACTACTGTGTTACGCTGTGTACTACTTTGTACTACTGGGTACTACTGGGTACTACTCTGTAACACTGTGTACTACTGTGTAACACTGTGTACTACTGTGTACTACTCTGTACTAACCCACTGTACTACTGTGTACTACTGTCTACTACTGTGTACTACTCTGTACTACTGTGTAACACTGTGTACTCCTTTGTAACACTGTGTACTCCTGTGTACTACTCTGTAACACTGTACTACTGTGTAACACTGTGTAACAATGTTTACTACTCTCTAACACTGTGTACTACTGTGTACTACTCTGTAACACTGTGTACTACTGTGTACTACTGTGTAACACTGTGTACTACGGTGTACTACTCTGTAACACTGTGAACTACTGTGTACTACTGTGTACTACTGTGTACTACTGTGTAACACTGTGTAACACTGTGTACTACGTGTACTACTGTGTACTACTGTGTACTACTGTGTAACACTGTGTAACACTGTGTACTACTGTGTAACACTGTGTACTACTGTGTAAAACTGTACTACTGTGTAAAACTGTGTACTACTGTGTACTACTGTATAACACTGTGTACTACTGTGTACTACTGTATAACATTGTGTACTACTGTGTACTACTGTGTAACACTGTGTAACACTGTGTACTACTGTGTAAAAATGTGTACTACTGTGTAAAAATGTGTACTACTGTGTTACACTCTGTACTACTGTGTACTACTGTGTAACACTATTTACTACTGTGTACTACTGTGCAACACTGTGTTTTACTGTTTAACAATATGTACTACTGTGTACTACAATGTAACACTGTGTACAACTTTGTAACACTGTGTACTACTGTGTACTACTGTGTACTACTGTGTACTACTCTATACTACTCTGTACTACTGTGTAACACTATGTACTACTGTGTAACACTGTGTACTACTGTGTACTACTCTGTAACACTGTACTACTGTGTAACACTGTGTAACAATGTGTACTACTGTGTTACACTGTGTACTACTCTGTACTACTGTGTTACACTGTGAACTACTGTGTAACACTGTGTAACACTGTGTACTCCTGTGTACTACTGTATACTACTGTGTTACACTATGTACTACTGTGTTAGACTGTGTACTACTGTGTACTACTGTGTTACACTTTTTACTACTGTGTAATACTGTGTAACAATGTTTACTACTGTGTACTACTGTGTAAAACTGTGTACTACTGTGTAAAACTCTGTACTACTGTGTACTACTGTGTAACACTGTGTGCTACTGTGTAACAATGTATACTACTGTGTACTACTGGGTACTACTGGGTACTACTGTGTAACACTGTGTACTACTGTGTACTACTGTGTAACAATGTGTACTACGGTGTAACACTGTGTACTACTGTGTAACACTGTGTACTACTGTATAACACTGTGTACAACTGTGTACTACTGTGTAAAACTGTGTACTACTGTGTACTACTATGTACTACTGTGTTACACTGTGTACTACTGTGTAACACTGTGTACTACTGTGTGCTACTGTGTACTACTTTTTACTACTGTGTTACACTGTGTACTACTTTGTACTACTGGGTACTACTGTGTAACACTGTGTACTACTGTGTAACACTGTGTACTACTGTGTACTACTCTGTACTACTCTGTACTAACCCACTGTGTAACAGTGTCTATACTACTGTGTAACACTGTGTACTACTGTGTAACACTGTGTACTACTGTGTACTACTGTTACACTGTGTAACACTGTGTACTACTGTGTAACACTGTGTACTACTCTGTTACACTGTGTACTACTGTGTTACATTGTGTACTACTGTGTACTACTGTGTTACACTGTGTACTTCTGTGTTAGACTGTGTACTACTGTGTACTACTGTGTACTACTGTGTAACAATGTGTAACACTGTGTACTACTGTGTTACACTGTGTACTACTGTGTAACAATGTTTACTACTGTGTACTACTGTGTAACACTCTGTACTACTGTGTACTACTCTGTAACACTGTGTACTACTGTGTACTACTGTGTAACACTGTGTACTAATCTGTACTAGTGTGTTACACTGTGTACTACTGTGTAACACTGTGTACTACTGTGTACTACTTTGTAACACTGTGTACTACTGTTTACTACTGTGTACTACTGTGTATTAATGTGTAACACTGTGTACTACTGTGTACTACCGTGTAACACTGTGTACTACTGTGTACTACTGTGTAACACTGTGTACTACTCTGTACTACTGTGTTACACTGTGTACTACTGTGTAACACTGTGTACTACTCTGTACTACTGTGTTACACTGTGTACTACTGTGTACTACTGTGCAACACTGTGTACTACTGTGCACTACTGTGTACTACTTTGTACTACTGTGTTACACTGTGTACTACTGTGCACTACTGTGTAACACTATGTACTACTGTGTACTACTGTGTAACACTGTAACACTGTGTACTACTGTTTACTACTGTGTACTACTGTGTATTACTGTGGAACACTGTGTACTACTTTGTACTACCGTGTAACACTGTGTACTACTGTGTACTACTCTGTAACACTGTGTACTACTGTGTACTACTGTGTACTACTCTGTACTACTGTGTTACACTGTGTAACACTGTAACACTGTGTACTACTCTGTACTACTGTGTTACACTGTGTGTGTAACAAAGTTTACTACTGTGTACTACTGTGTAACAATGTTTACTACTGTGTACTACTGTGTAACAATGTTTACCACTGTGTAACACTGTGTACTACTGTGTAAAACTGTACTACTGTGTAAAACTGTATAAAACTGTGTACTACTGTGTACTACTGTGTAACACTGTGTGCTATTGTGTACTACTGTGTAACACTGTGTACTACTGTGTAACAATGTGTACTACGGTGTAACACTGTGTACTACTGTGTACTACTCTGTAACACTGTGTACTACTGTGTACTACTGTGTACTACTCTGTACTACTGTGTTACACTGTGTGTGTAACAAAGTTTACTACTGTGTACTACTGTGTAACAATGTTTACTACTGTGTACTACTGTGTACTACTCTGTACTACTGTGTTACACTGTGTAACACTGTGTAACACTGTGTACTACTCTGTACTACTGTGTTACACTGTGTGTGTAACAAAGTTTACTACTGTGCACTACTGTGTACTACTTTTTACTACTGTGTTACGCTGTGTACTACTTTGTACTACTGGGTACTACTGGGTACTACTGTGTAACACTGTGTACTACTGTGTACTAACCCACTGTGTACTACTGTGCACTACTTTGTAACACTGTGTACTACTCTGTACTAACCCACTGTACTACTGTGTACTACTGTCTACTACTGTGTACTACTCTGTACTACTGTGTAACACTGTGTACTAAAGTGTACTACTGTGTAACACTGTGTACTACTCTGTAACACTGTTTACTACTGTGTACTACTGTGTACTACTCTGTAACACTGTGTACTACTGTGTACTACTGTGTAGCACTGTGTACTACGGTGTACTACTCTGTAACACTGTGACCTACTGTGTACTACTCTGTAACACTGTGAACTACTGCGTACTACTGTGTAACACTGTGAACTACTGCGTACTACTGTGTAACACTGTGTACTACTGTGTACTACTGTGTAACACTGTGTACTACTGTGTAACACTGTGTACTGCTGGTAACACTTTGTACTACTTTGTACTAACCCACTGTGTACTACTGTGTAACACTGTGTACTACTGTGTAAAACTGTACTACTGTGTACTACTGTATAACACTGTGTACTACTGTGTAAAAATGTGTACTACTGTGTAAAAATGTGTACTACTGTGTTACACTGTTTACTACTGTGTAACACTGTGTTTTACTGTTTAACAATATGTACTACTGTGTACTACAATGTAACACTCTGTAGTACTGTGTACTACATGTGTAACACTGTGTACTACTGTGTACTACTGTGTAACTGTGTACTACTGTGTACTACTCTGTAACACTGTACTACTGTGTAACACTGTGTAACAATGTGTACTACTGTGTAACACTGTGAACTACTGTGTACTACTGTGTACTACTGTGTTACACTGTGTTAAACTGTGTACTACTGTGTACTACTGTGTTACACTGTGTACTACTGTGTACTACTGTGTTACACTGTGTTAAACTGTGTACTACTGTGTACTACTGTGTTACACTGTGTACTACTGTGTACTACTGTGTAACACCGTTTACTACTGTGTACTACTGTGTACTACGGTGTACTACTGTGTACTTCTGTTTATCTTGATATTACTTTGACAGTACTTCCTGTGTACCTTGATAGTACTTTGACAGTTCTTCCTGTGTACTTTAATAGTACTTTGACAGTACTTCCTGTGTACTTTGATAGTACTTTGACAGTACTTCCTGCTAAGTACTTCCTTTGTACTTTGATATTACTTTGACAGTACTTCCTGTGTACTTTGATAGTACTTTGACAGTACTTTGATAGTACTTTGACAGTACTTCCTGTGTACTTTGATAGTACTTTGACAGAACTTCCTGTGTACTTTGATAGTGCTTTTACAGTACTTCCTGTGTACTTTGATAGTACTTTGACAGTACTTTGATAGTACTTTGACAGTACTTCCTGTGTACTTTGATAGTACTTTGACAGTACTTTGATAGTACTTTGACAGTACTTCCTGTGTACTTTGATAGTACTTTGACAGTACTTCTGTGTTGCAGCTGACTCAGGCTCAGAGCGGGAAGTTTAACGTTCATGTTCATGTGGAGTACGAGTGGAGACTGAAGAACGAAGACCTGGACGAGAGCGAGGACGAGATGGAGGACAAGGTCAGAGGTCACTGAGGTCACTGTGCTCCTGGGGTCAGAGATCACTGAGGTCGCCGCACTCCTGGGGTCAGAGGTCACTGTGCTCCTGGGGTCAGAGGTCACTGTGCTCCTGGGGTCAGAGATCACTGAGGTCACCGCACTCCTGGGGTCAGAGGTCACTGTGCTCCTTGGGTCAGAGGTCACTGTGCTCCTGGGGTCAGAGATCACTGAGGTCACCGCACTCCTGGGGTCAGAGGTCACTTTGCTCCTTGGGTCAGAGGTCACTTCTCCTGGGGTCAGAGATCACTGAGGTCACCGCACTCCTGGGGTCAGAGGTCACTTTGCTCCTTGGGTCAGAGGTCACTTCTCCTGGGGTCAGAGATCACTGAGGTCACTGCACTCCTGGGGTCAGAGTTCACTGCGCTCCTGGGGTCAGAGGTCACTGGCTCCTGGGGTCAGAGGTCACTGGCTCCTGGGGTCAGAGGTCACTGGCTCCTGGGGTCAGAGGTCACTGCATTGTGTCTATAGACATAACCAGTGTTTGATGCTTTCGATCACTCAGGAACATTTCTGAATTTCTGTCTGCTGTATTTTTCCTATAAACGTTAGCATTAGTCGTTAGCATTAGCTGTTAGCATTAGCTCACATACAAACACAAGTTTTGATTAATCCAAAGAGCTAACGGCTAACAGACTTGTGACGTCCTCGTTTACATGTTACTGTGACTTTAATAAGAGCATTAACCCCGGAGTGTCCCGCCTCCACAGCCCATCCCCATCCGCCTCCAGGACCGCCTCCAGGACCGCCTCCAGGACCAGCCCACAGAGCGCCCTGCGGACCCCCGACCCGACCCCCGACTCAACGCCCGACCCGACGCCCGACCCGAGCGCCCGGTCAGCTGCTTCGTGCCCGGCAGCGCCCCCTCTCAGCCCAACCTGGCACTGCTGGCGAGAGACGCTGCGATGCTGGCGAGAGACCGACAGAGACCGGGCGTGGCCAGCGTGATGATCAACAACGAGACGTACGGCACCATGATGGACCTGGAAGCCACGCCCCTGCTGCCACCCAGAGCGCCCCCCCGAGGTCAGAGAGCGCCCCCCCGAGGTCAGAGAGCGCCCCCCGAGGTCAGAGAGCGCCCCCCCCGAGGTCAGAGAGCGCCCCCCCGAGGTCAGAGAGCGCCCCACAGAGGTCAGAGAGCGCCCCCCCGAGGTCAGAGAGCGCCCCCCCGAGGTCAGAGAGCGCCCCCCAGAGGTCAGAGACCGCCCCCCCCCCGAGGTCAGAGAGCGCCCCCCTGAGGTCAGAGAGCGCCCCCCAGAGGTCAGAGAGCGCCCCCCCGAGGTCAGAGAGCGCCCCCCCGAGGTCAGAGAGCGCCCCCCCGAGGTCAGAGAGCGCCCCCCCGAGGTCAGAGACCGCCCCCCAGAGGTCAGAGACCGCCCCCCCCCCGAGGTCAGAGAGCGCCCCCCTGAGGTCAGAGAGTGCCCCCGAGAGGTCAGAGAGCGCCCCCCCGAGGTCAGAGAGCGCCCCCCCGAGGTCAGAGAGCGCCCCCCGAGGTCAGAGAGCGCCCCACAGAGGTCAGAGAGCGCCCCCCCGAGGTCAGAGAGCGCCCCCCCGAGGTCAGAGAGCGCCCCCCAGAGGTCAGAGAGCGCCCCCCCCGAGGTCAGAGAGCGCCCCCCTGAGGTCAGAGAGCACCCCCCAGAGGTCAGAGAGCGCCCCACAGAGGTCAGAGAGCGCCCCCCCGAGGTCAGAGAGCGCCCCCCCGAGGTCAGAGAGCGCCCCCCAGAGGTCAGAGACCGCCCCCCCCCGAGGTCAGAGAGCGCCCCCCTGAGGTCAGAGAGTGCCCCCCAGAGGTCAGAGAGCGCCCCCCCGAGGTCAGAGAGCGCCCCCCCGAGGTCAGAGAGCGCCCCCCGAGGTCAGAGAGCGCACCACAGAGGTCAGAGAGCGCCCCCCCGAGGTCAGAGAGCGCCCCCCCCGAGGTCAGAGAGCGCCCCCCAGAGGTCAGAGACCGCCCCCCCCGAGGTCAGAGAGCGCCCCCCTGAGGTCAGAGAGTGCCCCCCAGAGGTCAGAGAGCGCCCCCCCGAGGTCAGAGAGCGCCCCCCCGAGGTCAGAGAGTGCCCCCCGAGGTCAGAGAGCGCCCCACAGAGGTCAGAGAGCGCCCCCCCGAGGTCAGAGAGCGCCCCCCCGAGGTCAGAGAGCGCCCCCCCGAGGTCAGAGAGCGCCCCACAGAGGTCAGAGAGCGCCCCCCCCGAGGTCAGAGAGCGCCCCCCAGAGGTCAGAGAGCGCCCCCCAGAGGTCAGAGAGCGCCCCCCCGAGGTCAGAGAGCGCCCCCCTGAGGTCAGAGAGCACCCCCCAGAGGTCAGAGAGCGCCCCCCGGAGGTCAGAGAGCACCCTCCGGAGGTCAGAGAGCCCCCTGAGGTCAGAGAGCGCCCCCCAGAGGTCAGAGAGCACCCTCCGGAGGTCAGAGAGCCCCCTGAGGTCAGAGAGCACCCCCCAGAGGTCAGAGAGCACCCCCCAGAGATCAGAGAGCGCCCCCCAGAGGTCAGAGAGCACCCTCCGGAGATCAGAGAGCCCCCTGAGGTCAGAGAGCACCCCCCTGAGGTCAGAGAGCGCCCCCTGTGGGACATGGCTCACATGTGTCTGAGTGAATGTCTTTTGGTCTGTGCCAGGTTCACATTCGGCCCCGTTGGAGACGGTGGGCCGGCAGCGCTCGTCCTCTGACCCCAACGAGCCCCGCCCCCCCGACAGGAACAGCTCCATGTATGGTGAGTACTTCCTGCTCCCGCGCGCCGCTGTAAAGTCTCTTCCGTTAGCATTAGCCGCTAACTTAAGCGTGAGCTGTTTAATGTGTGATCCATGTTAAATAAACTGTGATGACACTTCAGGCCAGCAGAGGGCGCTAGCACACTGAGCTAAGCTAAGCTAACGCTTGTTTGTGTCTCAGTTCTGCCGCCGGCTCCGCCTCCTCCGCCGACCTTTAAGTCTGCCAAAAACATGCCCCTCCCCCCTCCGCCGCCGCACTTCAAGGCCCCGCCCCTTTCTGCACAAGCCCCACCTCCTCCAGCGCATAAAGCCCCGCCTCTTCCTCCTCCAGTGCCGAGTCACCAGACCAAACCCGGACCCAAGTCCCCAACGTCTGCATCAACCAGGAGAGGGTAAGACCGGGACTGGACCGGGTCTGGACCGGGCCTGGACCGGGCCTGGACCGGGTCTGGACCGGGACCGGACCGGACCTGGACCGGGACTGAACCTGGCCTGGACCGGGCCTGGTCCGGGACTGAACCGGGCCTGGACCGGGCCTGGACCGGGACCGGGCCTGGACCGGGACCGGGACCGGACCGGGCCTGAACCGGGCCTGGACCGGGTCTGGACCGGGCCTGGACCGGGCCTGGACCGGGCCTGGACCGGGTCTGGACCGGGACTGGACCGGGACTGGACCGGGCCTGGACCGGACCTGGACCGGGCCTGGACCGGGCCTGGACCGGGCCTGGACCGGGACCGGACCGGGCCTGGACCATGACTGGACCGGGACTGAACCGGGCCTGGACCGGGATCGGACCGGGACCGGACCGGGACTGGACCATGACTGGACCGGGACTGGACCGGGACTGGACCGGGTCTAAACTTGTCCTGTCTCTTCAGCTCGGAGCCCGCTCCTCCTCAGAGACCTTCTGTCAGGACACGGTCCAGTCGAGGCTGTTTGTCCCCCAAAAGTCCTCCTCCTGCACCAAAGCTCCGGACCACCACCTCTGTGAGTGTCCCAGTGTCCCTGTGTCCCAGTGTCCCAGCGACCCTGAGGCTGTGGGTTCGAGTCCTGAGTCTGGTCTCTGTGTGGCTCAGGGGTTTAGCCTGAGGTTGTGGGTTCGAGTCCTGAGTCTGGTCTCTGTGTGGCTCAGGGGTTTAGCCTGAGGTTGTGGGTTCGAGTCCTGAGTCTGGTCTCTGTGTGGCTCAGGGGTTTAGCCTGAGGTTGTGGGTTCGAGTCCTGAGTCTGGTCTCTGTGTGGCTCAGGGGTTTAGCCTGAGGTTGTGGGTTCGAGTCCTGAGTCTGGTCTCTGTGTGGCTCAGGGGTTTAGCCTGAGGTTGTGGGTTCGAGTCCTGAGTCTGGTCTCTGTGTGGCTCAGGGGTTTAGCCTGAGGTTGTGGGTTCGAGTCCTGAGTCTGGTCTCTGTGTGGCAGAAGCAGAAGTCTCAGAGGGTCATGACCCTCTACAGCTGTTCGGCCGATAATCCGGACGAACTCACGTTCAGCTCTGGAGAAGTGATCGTCGTGGAGGGAGAAGAGGACATGGACTGGTGGGTGAGTACTGCGTCTGAACCGGGTCTAAACCAGGACTAAACCAGGACTAAACCAGGACTAAACCAGGACTAAACCAGGTCTAAACCAGGACTAAACCAGGACAAAACCAGGTCTGTTGTATTAATAGTTTTCTTGGTCTTGTTTCAGCTCGGACACATCGAGAGCGATCCGAGTCGGAGGGGCTTGTTTCCGGTCACCTTCGTCCATTTGCTTACGGAATAAAACTCAAGAATCGACAAGGTCTAAACCAGGTCTAAACCAGGTCTAAACCAGGTCCAAACCAGGTCCAAACCAGATCTAAACCAGGTCTAAACCAGGTCTAAACCAGATCTAAACCAGGTCCAAACCAGGTCCAAACCAGATCTAAACCAGGTCCAAACCAGGTCCAAACCAGATCTAAACCAGATCTAAACTAGGTCTAAACCAGGTCTAAACCAGGTCCAAACCAGGTCCAAACCAGATCTAAACCAGATCTAAACTAGGTCTAAACCAGGTCCAAACCAGGTTCAAACCAGGTCTAAACCAGATCTAAACCAGGTCCAAACCAGGTCCAAACCAGATCTAAACCAGATCTAAACTAGGTCTAAACCAGGTCTAAACTAGGTCTAAACCAGGTCTAAACCAGATCTAAACCAGGTCCAAACCAGGTCCAAACCAGGTCTAAACCAGATCTAAACCAGGTCCAAACCAGGTCTAAACCAGGTCTAAACCAGGTCTAAACCAGGTCCAAACCAGATCTAAACCAGGTCTAAACCAGGTCTAAACCAGATCTAAACCAGGTCCAAACCAGGTCCAAACCAGGTCTAAACCAGATCTAAACCAGGTCCAAACCAGGTTTAAACCAGGTCCAAACCAGGTCCAAACCAGGTCTAAACCAGGTCTAAACCAGGTCTAAACCAGGACTAAACCAGGACAAAACCAGGTCTAAACTAGGTCTAAACCAGGTCTAAACCAGGTCTAAACCAGGACTAAACCAGGTCTAAACCAGGTCTAAACCAGGTTTAAACCAGGTCCAAACCAGGTCCAAACCAGGTCTAAACCAGGTCTAAACCAGGTCCAAACCAGGTCCAAACCAGGTCCAAACCAGGTCCAAACCAGGTCTAAACCAGGTCTAAACCAGGCCTAAACCAGGTCTAAACCAGGTCCAAACCAGGCCTAAACCAGGTCTAAACCAGGTCTAAACCAGGTTTAAACCAGGTCCAAACCAGGTCCAAACCAGGTCTAAACCAGGTCTAAACCAGGTCTAAACCAGGTCTAAACCGTGTTTTTTGTTTTGGATTTTAAGAATGAATTAAAGTTGTTTGTTTTGAAGACTGAAGCTGCACAGGTGCATTATGGTCCACGAGCGACTGCAAAGGTCAAAGTTCTCCGTTAAAATGTTTCTTCGATATGTTCTCTTCCTGGTTTAAGGTCTTTCTGTTCTGATCCTCACTAAATGTTTTAAACAAGAACCAGTTTTGTGTCTTTATTTAATTTTTGTTCTTGTGTCTTTCTCCTCCGGCTTCGCCGCGGTGACGTCTCATGAAGACACGTTTGGACATTAGTCGATTTGTTGGGAATATAAAGATCTGTAAAAATGAGTTAGCTTTGTATTATTACAAAGGTCCTGAGGACATGAGGACCTGAGGACATGAGGACATGAGGACATGAGGACCTGAGGACATGAGGACCTGAGGACATGAGGACATGAGGACCTGAGGACATGACCTGAGGACATGAGGACCTGAGGACCTGAGGACATGAGGACCTGAGGACCTGAGGACATGAGGACATGAGGACCTGAGGACATGAGGACATGAGGACCTGAGTACATGACATGAGGACCTGAGGACATGAGGACATGAGGACCTGAGGACATGAGGACATTAGGACCTGAGGACATGAGGACCTGAGGACATGAGGACCTGAGGACCTGAGTACATGACCTGAGGACATGAGGACCTGAGGACATGAGGACATGAGGACCTGAGTACATGACCTGAGGACATGAGGACCTGAGGACATGAGGACCTGAGGACCTGAGGACATGAGGACATGAGGACCTGAGTACATGACATGAGGACCTGAGGACATGAGGACCTGAGGACATGAGGACATGAGGACCTGAGGACATGAGGACCTTAGGACATGAGGACCTGAGGACATGAGGACATGAGGACATGAGGACCTGAGTACATGACCTGAGGACATGAGGACATGAGGACCTGAGTACATGACCTGAGGACATGAGGACCTGAGGACCTGAGTACATGACCTGAGGACATGAGGACCTGAGGACATGAGGACCTGAGTACATGACCTGAGGACATGAGGACATGAGGACCTGAGGACATGAGGACCTGAGTACATGACCTGAGGACATGAGGACATGAGTACATGAGGACCTGAGGACATGAGGACATGAGGACCTGACTGGTCAGCACATCTGACCTCACACCATGGACACTTCAGCCCACTACAGAGACTCATATCTTCTTAGGTCTTATTTAGTGGTCTTTGGTTTGCCACAGGGCTCAGTTTTGGGGCAAGAGCATCATGACAGTTTTTTACTGCTCAGGTCATTGAAAACTTATGACATTTTGAAATAATTATGCAAATAGTTTTCTACTTTTCATGTTGAACCAGTAAAATATAAACATGTCATAAAGAAGGACAAACCTTTTTTTTAATGGATTTTGCATTTAAAGACACGGGGCCGGTACTGATCCACAATGCAGAGCTCATGAGGCCTTCATCCCGTTTCCAGGAATCCACTCGACTGTCCAAGAGAACAGAAGAAGCTTCTTACAGCATCAGGCCAAAGCTGAGACTCCAGCACCGCACTGTACACATACACCTGTACACATACACCTGTACACATACACCTGTACACATACACCTGTACACATACACCTGTACACATACACCTGTACACATACACCTGTACATATACACCTGTACACATACACCTGTACATATACACCTGTACACATACACCTGTACACATACACCTGTACACATACACCTGTACACATACACCTGTACACATACACCTGTACATATACACCTGTACACATACACCTGTACATATACACCTGTACACATACACCTGTACACATACACCTGTACATATACACCTGTACACATACACCTGTACACATACACCTGTACACATACACCTGTACACATACACCTGTACACATACACCTGTACATATACACCTGTACACATACACCTGTACACATACACCTGTACACATACACCTGTACATATACACCTGTACACATACACCTGTACATATACACCAGTACACATACACCTGTACACATACACCTGTACACATACACCTGTACACATACACCTGTACATATACACCTGTACACATACACCTGTACACATACACCTGTACACATACACCTGTACATATACACCTGTACACATACACCTGTACACATACACCTGTACACATACACCTGTACACATACACCTGTACACATACACCTGTACATATACACCTGTACACATACACCTGTACACATACACCTGTACACATACACCTGTACATATACACCAGTACACATACACCTGTACACATACACCTGTACACATACACCTGTACACATACACCTGTACACATACACCTGTACACCTAGGTGTACACCTGTACACATACACCTGTACACATACACCTGTACACATACACCTGTACATATACACCTGTACATATACACCTGTACACATACACCTGTACACATACACCTGTACACATACACCTGTACACATACACCTGTACACATACACCTGTACATATACACCTGTACACATACACCTGTACACATACACCTGTACACATACACCTGTACACATACACCTGTACACATACACCTGTACATATACACCTGTACACATACACCTGTACATATACACCTGTACATATACACCTGTACACATACACCTGTACACATACACCTGTACATATACACCTGTACACATACACCTGTACACATACACCTGTACACATACACCTGTACACATACACCTGTACACATACACCTGTACATATACACCTGTACACATACACCTGTACACATACACCTGTACATATACACCTGTACACATACACCTGTACACATACACCTGTACACATACACCTGTACACATACACCTGTACACATACACCAGTACATACACACCAGTACACATACACCTGTACATATACACCTGTATATATACACCTGTATATATACACCTGTATACGTATACCTGTATACGTATACCTGTACATATACACCTGTACATATACACCTGTATATATACACCTGTATATATACACACCTGTATGTATTGTTACGGCAGTTTCCTGTAAACAATGATCAAGTAAAGAGTAACCAGGCAATAACTTGAAGCAGAAACAGAGTCTCTCGGTCTCTCTCAAAAGGTGGAAGTTTATTCACGTGCACAGTGGATAAACACCCTCACTTTCCCTAAGACAAGTTCGTTCTGTCCCTACCTAACTTTACAAGTTACAAAGTACACCTTTTATAGGTGGTAACAAACATAACATAATCACAACCCAAATCAGCTCAAAAAGAGATAGACCAGACTATCACGTCCGTGACGGTTCCAGCTCTCTCTTCAGAGGTTTAATCTAAGACCATTTCCACACTGAATCCGGTCCTGACGCATTAATTGATGATTAAGAGGCGCCGGACAGTTGATATTCAGTATAATCAGGACCTCATATTCTTATCCCATCTGCACAGGAGAACAACAAAGATATTAATTCCGTGACATGTCATGGCCTAAAACATCAGAATGACATGACATGACCCATTTTCTGCCATTACAGTATACACCTGTATATATACACCTGTATATACACCTGTACATATACACCTGTACATATACACCTGTATATATACCTGTACATATACCTGTACATATACCTGTACACATACACCTGTACATATACACCTGTACATATACACCTGTACATATACACCTGTATATACACCTGTACATATACACCTGTATATATACCTGTACATATACCTGTACATATACCTGTACACATACACCTGTACATATACACCTGTACATATACACCTGTATATACACCTGTACATATACACCTGTATATATACCTGTACATATACCTGTACATATACCTGTACATATACCTGTACACATACACCTGTATGACTTAGTACTTGTGTGAAGGAGATAAAAACCTGGATGACACTAAACTACCTGCTTCTTAACCCTGAAAAAACCGAGGTCATTGTGCTTGGCCCTAAGCATCTACGAGACGCTCTATCTGAGCAGATAGTCACACTGGACAATGTCAGTGTAGCCTCCAGTTCTACTGTAAGAAACCTTGGAGTCTTATTTGACCAGGAGCTCTCATTTAAAGCCCATATAAATCAAGCTTGTAAAACAGCCTATTTCCATTTGCGCAACATCGCCAAAATCAGAAGAATCCTGCCTAAAAGTGATGCCGAAAAACTTATCCATGCATTTGTAACGACTAGATTAGACTACTGTAACTCCCTGCTTGCAGCGTGTCCTAAAAGCTCCATAAAAAGCTTTCAACTGGTTCAAAATGCAGCAGCAAGATTACTAACAGGAACAAAAAGAAGAGAGCACATTACGCCAGTGCTGAAGTCTCTTCACTGGCTCCCCGTCGAGTCCAGAATCAAATTCAAAATTCTACTCTTGACCTACAAAGCCATAAATGACATGGCCCCATCCTACCTCAAAGATGCTATAGAACCATATCATCCAAACAGAGCTCTTCGCTCTCAGAATGCCGGCCTTCTGGTGGTGCCAAGAGTCTCTAAAAGTACTGTAGGAGGTAGAGCGTTTAGCTACCAAGCCCCTGTGTTATGGAATCAGCTCCCGACCCATGTTAAATATGCTGACACGGTCTCTTCATTTAAGTCCAGGCTTAAAACGTTCCTCTTCGAAATCGCTTATGGTCAGAGTAGTTAGGAACAGAAAGATAAACCCACAGCTTCAGCTACGCTGCCCTAGGAGTAACTGTGCTGGGGGAAGTATGACAGCTTGAGCACTATCCTCTTCTTCTGACTACTTATGCTATCAAACAATATTTATTTTTTAATTCCACTTGCAAACTGTTCACCGCCTTCTTTTTCTTTCTCTCACTCCTGAGGACCTGTGGACCCAGATGTCCCTCTCCTGGTGAAGTGGTCCCTGCCCCATGTGGACGGTCCCTCATCTGCCTGAAGAGTGGCTCCAGTTCGCCTCAGTCGGTCCCTCATCTGCCTGAAGAGTGGGTCCAGCTCGCCTCCGACGGTGCCTCATCTACCTGAAGAGTGGGTCCTGCTCGACTCCGACGGTCCCTCATCTGCCTGAAGAGTGGGTCCAGTTCGCCTCAGTCGGTCCCTCATCTGCCTGAAGAGTGGGTCCAGCTCCAGTCTCCTCGTGTCCGTCTGTCCGTCTGTGAGAGTCGGATCTCTCCTTCACTGGAACTCCTCCAGGTTTCTACGCTTTTTTCCCAAAGAGGTTTTTTTTGTAGTTTTTCCTGGCCGAGAAGGAGAGTCTAAGGACAGAGGACCCTGGGACATCGTCCCTCGCCACCACAGACATTGTCTGACTCCATCGCCACCACAGACATTGTTGATTCATTTCTCCCTGTGGCCCTCAGAGGCAACTGTTGTTGTGATTTTGGGCCTTACAAAAATAAATTGATTTGATTTGATGATACACCTGTACATATACACCTGTACATATACACCTGTACACATACACCTGTACACATACACCTGTACATATACACCTGTACATATACACCTGTACACATACACCTGTACATATACACCTGTACATATACACCTGTACACATACACCTGTACACATACACCTGTACATATACACCTGTACACATACACCTGTACACATACACCTGTACACATACACCTGTACACATACACCTGTACACATACACCTGTACATATACACCTGTACACATACACCTGTACACATACACCTGTACATATACACCTGTACATATACACCTGTACACATACACCTGTACATATACACCTGTACATATACACCTGTACATATACACCTGTACACATACACCTGTACATATACACCTGTACACATACACCTGTACATATACACCTGTACACATACACCTGTACACATACACCTGTACACATACACCTGTACATATACACCTGTACACATACACCTGTACATATACACCTGTACATATACACCTGTACACATACACCTGTACATATACACCTGTACACATACACCTGTACATATACACCTGTACATATACACCTGTACACATACACCTGTACATATACCTATACACACCTACACACCCCCTAAGAAGAGAGGAGAGAAGAAAGGAAAAAATAAGATAAAAAGCATAATAATAAATAAATAACAAATAAATAAATACAAACCTGCCTCTTTAAACATGTTTTATTTAAATATTGTTTACAGAGAAATTCCCATAAAATCCCATAATTTTTTTTATCAACTAAAATACTGCTGGACCTGAGTTTGGAAATGGAAACAGTGCAAAGTTCAAATCCTTAAAAGGCATAAAAAACAACCAAATCCACGGATATAGACACGCCCCCTCACACACACATGTACACACATGTACACACATGTACACACACACGTACACACACATGTACACACATGTACACACATGTACACACACACGTACACACACATGTACACACATGTACACACATGTACACACATGTACACACATGTACACACACACGTACACACACATGTACACACATGTACACACATGTACACACATGTACACACATGTACACACACACACACACAGATAAAACACAAAATAAAAGTCTCAAATCCAGACAAACAAAAAACGTTTAGTCCTGGTTTAGTCCTGGTTTAGTCCTGGTTTAGTCTTGGTTTAGTCTTGGTTTAGTCTTGGTTTAGTCTTGGTTTAGTCCTGGTTTAGTCCTGGTTTAGTCCTGGTTTAGTCCTGGTTTAGTCTTGGTTTAGTCTTGGTTTAGTCCTGGTTTAGTCCTGGTTTAGTCTTGGTTTAGTCTTGGTTTAGTCTTGGTTTAGTCCTGGTTTAGTCCTGGTTTAGTCCTGGTTTAGTCCTGGTTTAGTCTTGGTTTAGTCTTGGTTTAGTCTTGGTTTAGTCCTGGTTTAGTCCTGGTTTAGTCCTGGTTTAGTCCTGGTTTAGTCTTGGTTTAGTCTTGGTTTAGTCCTGGTTTAGTCCTGGTTTAGTCTTGGTTTAGTCTTGGTTTAGTCTTGGTTTAGTCCTGGTTTAGTCCTGGTTTAGTCCTGGTTTAGTCTTGGTTTAGTCTTGGTTTAGTCTTGGTTTAGTCTTGGTTTAGTCCTGGTTTAGTCCTGGTTTAGTCCTGGTTTAGACCTGGTTTAGTCCTGGTTTAGTCCTGGTTTAGTCCTGGTTTAGTCCTGGTTTAGTCCTGGTTTAGTCCTGGTTTAGTCCTGGTTTAGTCTTGGTTTAGTCCTGGTTTAGTCCTGGTTTAGTCCTGGTTTAGTCTTGGTTTAGTCTTGGTTTAGTCCTGGTTTAGTCCTGGTTTAGTCTTGGTTTAGTCCTGGTTTAGTCCTGGTTTAGTCCTGGTTTAGTCCTGGTTTAGTCCTGGTTTAGTCTTGGTTTAGTCTTGGTTTAGTCCTGGTTTAGTCCTGGTTTAGTCTTGGTTTAGTCCTGGTTTAGTCCTGGTTTAGTCTTGGTTTAGTCTTGGTTTAGTCTTGGTTTAGTCTTGGTTTAGTCTTGGTTTAGTCCTGGTTTAGTCCTGGTTTAGTCCTGGTTTAGTCTTGGTTTAGTCTTGGTTTAGTCCTGGTTTAGTCCTGGTTTAGTCCTGGTTTAGTCTTGGTTTAGTCCTGGTTTAGTCCTGGTTTAGTCTTGGTTTAGTCCTGGTTTAGTCTTGGTTTAGTCCTGGTTTAGTCTTGGTTTAGTCTTGGTTTAGTCTTGGTTTAGTCTTGGTTTAGTCTTGGTTTAGTCTTGGTTTAGTCCTGGTTTAGTCCTGGTTTAGTCTTGGTTTAGTCTTGGTTTAGTCTTGGTTTAGTCTTGGTTTAGTCTTGGTTTAGTCTTGGTTTAGTCTTGGTTTAGTCCTGGTTTAGTCCTGGTTTAGTCCTGGTTTTCGGTGACTGACACTGGGACGTGTGAGGCGCTTTTCTTTCTCTTGAGGAAACAGTAGGAGGCGATGGCGAGCAGAGCCAGTAAAGCCACGGTCAGGACCACGGCCAGAGCGATGGAGCCTGCACACAAGAGCCACATCGTCATGGTTACGATGTTCCTGTGGCCAGCACCAGGGGGCGCCGCTGAGCACAAACACCATTAGCTGCACATTTATGACTTGAGAGAAATGAAGCGGTTCAGACCTGACTGAGACTCGTCCTCGTCTTCAAAACGCTTGAACATTCCAGGAGCGAAGACGTCCTCCTCTGGACAAAGAAACAAAGAAACAAACAAACACATAAAACACATAAAACAGGAATAAATGTACACTTCACAAATCAGAGAAACACATAGTTTAGTCCTGGTCCAGTCCTGAACCTGGTCTATGTCCTGGTGCTGGTGCTGGTGCTGATCCTGGTCCTTCACCTGGTCCAGTCCTGGTATTAGTCCTGGTGCTGGTCCTGCTCATGGTCCCTGATACTGATCCTTCACCTGGTCTAGTCCTGGTCCTGGTCCTGGTCCTTCACCTGGTCCAGTCCTGGTTCTGGTCCTGGTCCCTGTCCTGGTCTCACCTGTCACCCCGCTGCAGACGTCCTCACACTCGTCTTTTGTCTCATGGTTGTTGCCGTTGGCGTCACATCCTCCAAACGTGAACGTGTGACACTTTCTGTCCAAAGGATCGAAGAACCAGCGAGTGAAGCTGGCTCTGCAGGGCCCAGTGTGAGGGGCCAGAGTGCAGCGCGCTGGACACAGGGACACACGGGACACAAGGGGCACACGGGACACACGGGACACAAGGGACAGAAGGGACAGAAGGGACACACGGGACACACGGGACACACGGGACACACGGGACACACGGGACACAAGGGACAGAAGGGACAGAAGGGACACACGGGACACACGGGACACACAGGACACACGGGACACAGGAGACACACGGGACACACGGGACACACGGGACACACGGGACACACGGGACACAGGAGACACACGGGACACACGGGACACACGGGACACACGGGACACAAGGGACACAGGAGACACACGGGACACAAGAGACACACGAGACACAGGAGACACACGGGACACAAGGGACACGACACACGGGACAGGACACATGGGACAAAATAACTCAATATAAGTAACAATAGTTTGTGTTCTTGATCATGTCATAATCTTAAAGTACTTTTACTGACACCATCAGAGACATGGACCATCATGAGGTTAGCGGGTTAGCATGTGCGCGGGTAAACATGTGCGCGGGTTAACATGTGCGCGGGTTAGCATGTGCGCAGGTTAGCATGTGCGCAGGTTAGCATGTGCTCGGGCTAGCATGTGCACGGCTTAGCATGTGCACTGGTTAGCATGTGTTAGCACGTGTTAGCATGTGCTTGGGTTAGAATGTGCACGGGTTAGCATGTGCAATGGTTAGCATGTGCACTGGTTAGCATGTGTTAGCACGTGTTAGCATGTGCTTGGGTTAGAATGTGCACGGGTTAGCATGTGCACTGGTTAGCATGTGTTAGCATGTGCTCGGGTTAGAATGTGCACAGGTTAGCATGTGCACTGGTTAGCATGTGTTAGCACGTGTTGGCATGCGTTAGCATTGGTGTTGTCACCTTTTCTCTGGTCGACTTGGATGTTCACGAGTCGGTTGAACGTTTGATTCACTGAAACAGAAATTAACTTTTTCAGAAGATTTTGTGGATTTATGAAGATAATTCTCTCCTTTTGTTCTAATATTACCACTGACATTTATGTATATGCTGAATATTCCCTGCGTATTTTCTGTGTATATTTAGTGTATTTTCTGTGTATATTGTGTGTATTTTCTGTGTATATTTTGTGTATGTTTTCTCTCTATTTACTGTGTATTTTTAGTATATTTTCTGTGTATATTTAGTGTATTTTCTGTGAATATTTAGTGTATTTTCTCTCTATTCCCTCTGTCTTTTCTGTGTCTTTTCTGAGTATTTTCTGTGTACATTTTGTGTATTTTCTGTGTATTTTTAGTGTATCTTCTGTGTTTATTTTGTGTATTTTCTGTGTATATTTGGTGTATTTTCTGTGTATTTTTGGTGTATTTTCTGTGTATTTTTGGTGTATTTTCTGTGAATATTTTGTGTATTTTCTGTGTTTATTTTGTATATTTTCTGTGTATATTTTGTATATTTTCTGTGTATATTTTGTGTATTTTCTGTGTATATTTTGTGTATTTTCTGTGTATATTTTGTGTATTTTTTGTGAAAATTTTGTGTATTTTCTGTGTATATTTTGTTTATTTTCTGTGAATATTTAGTGTATTTTCTGTGTAAATTTTGTGTATTTTCTGTGTTTATTTTGTATATTTTCTGTGTATATTCTGTGTATATTAAGTATATTTTCTGTGAATATTTTGTGTATTTTTTGTGTATTTTTTGTGTATTTTTTGTGAATATTTTGTGTATTTTCTGTGTATATTTTGTGTATTTTCTGTGTTTATTTTGTATATTTTCTGTGTATTTTCTGTGTATATTTAGTGTATTTTCTGTGTATATTTTGTTTATTTTCTGTGCATGTTTTGTGTATTTTTTGTGAATATTTTGTGTATTTTCTGTGTATATTTTGTTTATTTTCTGTGAATATTTTGTGTTTTTCTGTGTATATTTTGTTTATTTTCTGTGTTTATTTTGTATATTTTCTGTGTATTTTCTGTGTATATTTTGTATATTTTCTGTGAATATTTTGTGTATTTTCTGTGTATATTTTGTTTATTTTCTGTGTTTATTTTGTATATTTTCTGTGTATTTTCTGTGTATATTTTGTATATTTTCTGTGTATATTTTGTGTATTTTCTTTGTATATTGTGTGTATTTTCTGTGTATATTTTGTGTATTTTCTGTGTATATTTTGTGTATTTTCTGTGTATATTTTGTGAATTTTTTGTGAAAATTGTGTATATTTTGTGTATTTTTTGTGAAAATTTTGTGTATTTTCTGTGTATATTTTGTTTATTTTCTGTGAATATTTTGTTCATTTTCTGTGTATATTTTGTGTATTTTTGTGAATATTTTGTGTATTTTCTGTGTATATTTTGTGGATTTTTGGTGTATTTTCTGTGAAAATTTTGTGAAAATTTTTTGTATTTTCTATGTATATTTTGTTTATTTTCTGTGAATATTTAGTGTATTTTCTGTGTAAATTTTGTGTATTTTCTGTGTTTATTTTGTATATTTTTTGTGAAAATTTTGTGTATTTTCTGTGTAAATTTTGTGTATTTTCTGTGTTTATTTTGTATATTTTCTGTGTATTTTCTGTGTATATTTAGTTTATTTTCTGTGTATATTTTGTGTATTTTCTGTGTATATTTTGTGTATTTTTTTTAATATTTTGTTTATTTTCTGTGAATATTTAGTGTATTTTCTGTGTATATTTTGTGTATTTTCTGTGTATATTTTGTGTATTTTTAGTGAATATTTTGTTTATTTTCTGTGTTTATTTTGTGTATTTTTGTGAATATTTTGTGTATTTTCTGTGTATATTTTGTGTATTTTCCATGTATATTTTGTTTATTTTCTGTGAATATTTAGTGTATTTTCTGTGTAAATTTTGTGTATTTTCTGTGTTTATTTTGTATATTTTCTGTGTATATTCTGTGTATATTAAGTATATTTTCTGTGAATATTGTGTATTTTCTGTGTATTTTTTGTGTATTTTTTGTGAATATTTTGTGTATTTTGTGTGTATATTTTGTGTATTTTCTGTGTTTATTTTGTATATTTTCTGTGTATTTTCTGTGTATATTTAGTGTATTTTCTGTGCATATTTTGTGTATTTTTTGTGAATATTTTGTGTATTTTCTGTGTATATTTTGTATATTTTCTGTGAATATTTTGTGTATTTTCTGTGTATATTTTCTGTGTTTATTTTGTATATTTTCTGTGTATTTTCTGTGTATATTTTGTGTATTTTCTGTGTATTTTTTGTATATTTTTTGTGAAAATTTTGTGTATTTTCTATGTATATTTTGTTTATTTTCTGTGAATATTTAGTGTATTTTCTGTGTAAATTTTGTGTATTTTCTGTGTTTATTTTGTATATTTTTTGTGAAAATTTTGTGTATTTTCTGTGTATATTTTGTTTATTATCTGTGAATATTTAGTGTATTTTCTGTGTAAATTTTGTGTATTTTCTGTGTTTATTTTGTATATTTTCTGTGTATTTTCTGTGTATATTTAGTGTATTTTCTGTGTATATTTTGTGTATTTTCTGTGTATATTTTGTGTATTTTTTTTGAATATTTTGTGTATTTTCTGTGTATATTTTGTTTATTTTCTGTGAATATTTTGTGTATTTTCTGTGTATATTTTGTGTATTTTCTGTGTAAATTTTGTGTATTTTTTGTGAAAATTTTGTGTATTTTCTGTGTATATTTTGTTTATTTTCTGTGAATATTTAGTGTATTTTCTGTGTATATTTAGTGTATTTTCTGTGTATATTTTGTGTATTTTTAGTGAATATTTTGTTTATTTTCTGTGTTTATTTTGTGTATTTTTGTGAATATTGTGTGTATTTTTTGTGTATATTTTGTGTATTTTCTGTGTATATTTTGTGTATTTTCTGTGTATATTTGGTGTATTTTTTGTGAAAAGTTTGTGTATTTTCTGTGTATATTTTGTGTATTTTTTGTGAAAATTTTGTGTATTTTCTGTGTATATTTTGTTTATTTTCTGTGAATATTTAGTGTATTTTCTGTGTAAATTTTGTGTATTTTCTGTGTATATTTTGTTTATTTTCTGTGAATATTAAGTGTATTTTCTGTGTAGATTTTGTGTATTTTCTGTGTTTATTTTGTATATTTTTTGTGAAACTTTTGTGTATTTTCTGTGTATATTTTGTTTATTTTCTGTGAATATTTAGTGTATTTTCCGTGTAAATTTTGTGTATTTTCTGTGTATATTTAGTGTATTTTCTGAGTATATTTTGTGTATTTTTTGTGTATATTTTGTTTATTTTCTGTGAATATTTTGTGTATTTTCTGTGAATATTTTGTGTATTTTCTGTGTATATTTTGTTTATTTTCTGTGTTTATTTTGTATATTTTCTGTGTATTTTCTGTGTATTTTCTGTGTATATTGTGTGTATTTTTTGTGTATATTTTGTGTATTTTTTGTGTATATTTTGTGTATTTTCTGTGTATATTTTGTGTATTTTTTGTGAAAATTTTGTGTATTTTCTGTGTATATGTTGTTTATTTTCTGTGAATATTTAGTGTATTTTCTGTGTAAATTTTGTGTATTTTCTGTGTTTATTTTGTATATTTTCTGTGTGTATTCTGTGTATATTAAGTATATTTTCTGTGAATATTTTGTGTATTTTCTGTGTATATTTTGTGTATTTTCTGTGTATATTTTGTGCATTTTTTGTGAAAATTTTGTGTATTTTCTGTGTATATTTTGTGTATTTTTTGTGAAAATTTTGTGTATTTTCTGTGTATATTTAGTTTATTTTCTGTGAATATTTAGTGTATTTTCTGTGTAAATTTTGTGTATTTTTGTGTTTATTTTGTATATTTTCTGTGTATTTTCTGTGTATATTTAGTGTATTTTCTGTGTATATTTTGTGTATTTTCTGTGTATATTTTGTGTATTTTTTTTGAATATTTTGTGTATTTTCTGCTTATATTTTGTTTATTTTCTGTGAATATTTTGTGTATTTTCTGTGTATATTGTGTGTATTTTCTGTGTATATTTTGTGTATTTGTGAAAATTTTGTGTATTTTCTGTGAATATTTAGTGTATTTTCTGTGTATATTTTGTGTATTTTCTGTGTATTTTTTGTGAAAATGTTGTGAAAATTTTGTGTATTTTCTATGTATATTTTGTTTATTTTCTGTGAATATTTAGTGTATTTTCTGTGTAAATTTTGTGTATTTTCTGTGTTTATTTTGTATATTTTTTGTGAATATTTAGTGTATTTTCTGTGTAAATTTTGTGTATTTTCTGTGTTTATTTTGTATATTTTTTGTGAAAATGTTGTGTATTTTCTGTGTATATTTTGTGTATTTTAAGATAAGATAAGATAAGATAAGATAATCCTTTATTGTCCCACATGGGGAAATTCCATTGATGCAACGCAGGTAGATACAGAGATAGATACAGAAGAAAAGAACAAATAACTTATAGGAAGTTTGAAAAATACTCTCAGTAGAAGATCTCTTATAAAAATCTTAGGATGTCCGCGATTTTCTGTGTATATTTAGTGTATTTTCTGTGTATATTTTGTGTATTTTTTGTGTATATTTTGTTTATTTTCTGTGAATATTTTGTGTATTTTCTGTGTATATTTTGTTTATTTTCTGTGTTTATTTTGTATATTTTCTGTGTATTTTCTGTGTATATTTTGTATATTTTCTGTGTATATTTTGTGCATTTTCTGTGTATATTGTGTGTATTTTCTGTGTATATTTTGTGTATTTTCTGTGTTTATTTTGTATATTTTCTGTGTATTTTCTGTGTATATTTAGTGTACTTTCTGTGTATATTTTGTGTATTTTCTGTGTTTATTTTGTGTATTTTCTGTGTAGATTTTGTGTATTTTCTGTGTATATTTTGTGTGTTTTCTGTGTATATTGTGTGTTTTTTCTGTGTTTATTTTGTGTATTTTCTGTGTATATTTTGTGTATTTTCTGTGTATATTTTGTGTATTTTCTGTGTATATTTTGTGTATTTTCTGTGTATATTTTGTGTATTTTTTGTGAAAATTTTGTGTATTTTCTGTGTATATTTTGTGTATTTTCTGTGTATATTTTGTGTATTTTCTGTGTATATTTTGTTTATTTTCTGTGAATATTTTGTGTATTTTCTGTGTAAATTTTGTGTATTTTCTGTGTTTATTTTGTATATTTTCTGTGTATTTTCTGTGTATATTTTGTGTATTTTTTGTGAAAATTTTGTGTATTTTCTGTGTATATTTTGTGTATTTTCTGTGTATATTTTGTGTATTTTCTGTGTATATTTTGTGTATTTTTTGTGAAAATTTTGTGTATTTTCTGTGTATATTTTGTTTATTTTCTGTGAATATTTAGTGTATTTTCTGTGTAAAATTTGTGTATTTTCTGTGTTTATTTTGTATATTTTCTGTGTATTTTCTGTGTTTATTTTGTGTATTTTCGGTGTATATTTTGTGTCCTCACGTTTGCTGCAGCCGCTCTCGTCCGCTCCGTCTTTACACTGTTGAACTCCGTCACACTCAAGACTTTTGTGAAGACAACAAGACGAGTCACAGACCAGTTGTCCCGGGAGACACTGAGCGCCACAAACCTCTGAGGAGCAACAGAGAGTTTAGTCCTGGTTTAGACCTGCTTTAGACCTGCTTTAGTCCTGCTTTAGTCCTGCTTTAGACCTGCTTTAGTCCTGCTTTAGTCCTGCTTTAGACCTGCTTTAGTCCTGCTTTAGACCTGCTTTAGTCCTGCTTTAGTCCTGCTTTAGTCCCGCTTTAGTCCCGCTTTAGACCCGCTTTAGTCCCGCTTTAGACCCGCTTTAGTCCTGGTTTAGACCTGCTTTAGACCTGCTTTAGTCCTGCTTTAGTCCTGCTTTAGTCCTGCTTTAGACCTGCTTTAGTCCTGCTTTAGTGCTGCTGCAGTTACTCACCCCGGACAGGAGGGGGCGCTCTCCTCTCCAGAGACACTGTGATGTTGCGGCAGGCCGCCTCACACGCCGTCGCAGACAGGAAGTTGTTGTAGTTTCCTTTGCAGCCGCCGTAAGTGAAGTTCCTGCAGAGCTGAGCCGCTGCGTCATAGCGCCACCTGGTGAAGGAGGCGCGGCACGGGCCCACCTTAGGGGCCGCCAGGCAGAAGACTGAGGACAAGGGTCAAACCGGGGTCACACCAGGGTCAGACTTGGGTCAAACTGGGGTCACACAAAGGTCAAACTCGGGTCTAACTGGGCTCAGACTGGGGTCTGACTAGGGTCAAACTAGGGTCACACCAGGGTCAGACTGGGGTCAAACTGAGGTCATATTAGAGTCAAACTGGGTTCAAACTGGGGTCAAACCGGGGTCAAACCAGGGTCAGACTGGGGTCAAACTGGGGTCAAACTGGGGTCAAACTGGGCTCAAACTGGGCTCAAACAGGACTAAAACACGAGCACTCAAGGCTGCTCTGCTCCGGGGTCAAACTAGGGTCAAACAGGGGTCGGACTGGGGTCAAACCGGGGTCGAACTGGGATCAAACCAGGGTCAAACCGGGGTCAAACCAGGGTCGGACTGGGATCACACCAGGGTCAAACTGGGGTCAAACCAGGGTCGGACTGGGATCACAACAGGGTCAAACTAGGGTCAAACTGGAGTCAAACCGGGGTCAAACTAGGGTCACACCAGGGTCAGACTTGGGTCAAACTGGGGTCACACCAGGGTCAGACTTGGGTCAAACTGGGGTCTAACTGGGCTCAGACTGGGGTCTGACTAGGGTCAAACTAGGGTCACACCAGGGTCAGACTGGGGTCAAACTGAGGTCATACAAGAGTCAAACTGGGGTCAAACCGGGGTCAAACCAGGGTCAGACTGGGGTCAAACTGGGGTCAAACTGGGCTCAAACAGGACTAAAGCACGAGCACTCAAGACTGCTCTGCTCCGGGGTCAAACTAGGGTCAAACCGGGGTCGGACTGGGGTCAAACCGGGGTCAAACTGGGATCAAACCAGGGTCAAACCGGGGTCAAACCAGGGTCGGACTGGGATCACACCAGGGTCAAACTAGGGTCAAACTGGAGTCAAACCGGGGTCAAACTAGGGTCACACCAGGGTCAGACTTGGGTCAAACTGGGGTCACACCAGGGTCAGACTTGGGTCAAACTGGGGTCTAACTGGGCTCAGACTGGGGTCTGACTAGGGTCAAACTAGGGTCACACCAGGGTCAGACTGGGGTCAAACTGAGGTCATACAAGAGTCAAACTGGGGTCAAACCGGGGTCAAACCAGGGTCAGACTGGGGTCAAACTGGGGTCAAACTGGGCTCAAACAGGACTAAAGCACGAGCACTCAAGACTGCTCTGCTCCGGGGTCAAACTAGGGTCAAACCGGGGTCGGACTGGGGTCAAACCGGGGTCAAACTGGGATCAAACCAGGGTCAAACCGGGGTCAAACCAGGGTCGGACTGGGATCACACCAGGGTCAAACTGGGGTCAAACCAGGGTCGGACTGGGATCACAACAGGGTCAAACTGGGGTCAAACTGGAGTCAAACCGGGGTCAAACCAAGGTCAAACCAAGGTCAAACTGGGCTCAAACAGGACTAAAACACGAGCAATCAAGGCTGCTCTGCTCCGGGGTCAAGCCGGGGTCAAATCGGGGTCAGACTGGGGTCAAACTGAGGTCACACTAGAGTCGGACTGGGGTCAAACTGGGTTCAAACTGGAGTCAAACCGGGGTCAAACCAGGGTCATATTGGGGTCAAACCGGGGTCAAACAGGACTAAAACACGAGCACTCACGGCTGCTCTGCTCCGGGGTCAAGACCAGGACCAGGATCTCGTCCTTGGCTGAGTTTCCATTGGAGTCAGTGACTGTGAGACTGAACCAGTGAGAACCAGAATCAAGACCAGAGACTCGGATCTGGTCTGAGAACTGTGTCTTCTGTGGAGAGAGAATAAACCAGGACTAGAGCGGGACTAGAGCGGGTCTAAAGCGGGACTAAAGCGGGACTAAAGCGGGACTAAAGCGGGTCTAAAGCGGGACTAAAGCGGGTCTAAAGCGGGACTAAAGCAGGACTAAAGCAGGTCTAAAGCAGGACTAAAGCGGGTCTAAAGCAGGACTAAAGCAGGTCTAAAGCAGGACTAAAGCAGGACTAAAGCGGGACTAAAGCGGGACTAAAGCGGGTCTAAAGCGGGACTAAAGCGGGTCTAAAGCGGGACTAAAGCGGGACTAAAGCGGGTCTAAAGCAGGACTAAAGCAGGACTAAAGCGGGTCTAAAGCAGGACTAAAGCAGGACTAAACCAGGACTAAAGCGGGTCTAAAGCAGGACTAAAGCAGGACTAAAGCGGGTCTAAAGCGGGTCTAAAGCAGGACTAAAGCAGGACTAAAGCAGGACTAAAGCGGGTCTAAAGCAGGACTAAAGCAGGACTAAAGCAGGACTAAAGCGGGTCTAAAGCAGGACTAAAGCAGGACTAAAGCAGGACTAAAGCAGGACTAAAGCGGGTCTAAAGCGGGTCTAAAGCAGGACTAAAGCAGGACTAAAGCGGGTCTAAAGCAGGACTAAACCAGGACTAAAGCAGGACTAACCTCCATAGTGACCGTGGAGATGCCCCTCTTCAGGGTCCACCTGTAGTCCTGGATCTGGTCCCAGGGGGCGTGGCTCTCGATCCCATTCAGGACCACAGACTCTCCGGGCTGCACCACCATGTCCCGCCCCCCCACTGCGATTGGCTGCCGCTTCTCACCTGAGTGACATCACACACCTGTCAGGACAAGGTCAGAGCCAGGATCCTGCTCAGGCCTTAGACCCGGTCCTTATGTCCTTCTGTCCCTCTGTCCTTCTGTCCCTCAGGTAGGTCTGGTACATTACCTCTGTTCTTCTGTCCCTCCCCCCTTCTGTCCCTCTTTCCCTCCCTCCCTCTGTCCCTCTGTCCCTCACCTTTCCTGCTCGGGGCCTTCAGGTAGGTCTGGAACAGCACTTCAGTAACATACGTCTTGTATCCGCTCCGGCTCTGGAACCTGGAACAGAAGAGTCAGTCATTTATGTGGACCTGGAGCACATCAGCCCGTCCCGAGGCCCGTCCCGAGGCCCGTCCCGAGGCCCGTCCCGAGGCCCGTCCCGCCCTCGCCTTCTGCGCCGTGGGCGGAGCCTTGCTGGGCTCATCAGGGGCGGAGCTAGAGGGCAGCGCACAGGGGCGGAGCTACAGGGCAGCGCACAGGGGCGGAGCTACAGGGCAGCGCACAGGGGCGGAGCTAGAGGGCAGCGCACAGGGGCGGAGCTACAGGGCAGCGCACAGGGGCGGAGCTACAGGGCAGCGCACAGGGGCGGAGCTAGAAGGCGCTACAAAGAGGCAAAGTACGGGTTCAGCAGGACGAGTCCAGAACTAGAGCCCAGAACAACACGTCTGAAGCAGCAGTTCTCATACAACAACCCCGCCTCTGTGTGGAGTGGCCCCGCCTCTGTGTGGACTGGCCCCGCCTCTGTGTGAAGTGGCCCCGCCTCTGTGTGGAGTGGCCCCGCCTCTGTGTGGACTGGCCCCGCCTCTGTGTGGAGTGGCCCCGCCTCTGTGTGGAGTGGCCCCGCCTCTGTGTGGAGTGGCCCCGCCTCTGTGTGGACTGGCCCCGCCTCTGTGTGGAGTGGCCCCGCCTCTGTGTGGAGTGGCCCCGCCTCTGTGTGGACTGGCCCCGCCTCTGTGTGGAGTGGCCCCGCCTCTGTGTGGACTGGCCCCGCCTCTGTGTGGAGTGGCCCCGCCTCTGTGTGGAGTGGCCCCGCCTCTGTGTGGACTGGCCCCGCCTCTGTGTGGAGTGGCCCCGCCTCTGTGTGGAGTGGCCCCGCCTCTGTGTGGAGTGGCCCCGCCTCTGTGTGGACTGGCCCCGCCTCTGTGTGGAGTGGCCCCGCCTCTGTGTGGAGTGGCCCCGCCTCTGTGTGGACTGGCCCCGCCTCTGTGTGGAGTGGCCCCGCCTCTGTGTGGAGTGGCCCCGCCTCTGTGTGGAGTGGCCCCGCCTCTGTGTGGAGTGGCCCCGCCTCTGTGTGGAGTGGCCCCGCCTCTGAGTGGAGTGGCCCCGCCTCTGTGTGGAGTGGCCCCGCCTCTGTGTGGAGTGGCCCCGCCTCTGAGTGGAGTGGCCCCGCCTCTGAGTGGAGTGGCCCCGCCTCTGAGTGGAGTGGCCCCGCCTCTGAGTGGAGTGGCTCCGGCTTCTCACCAACTACAAGTCCTGAGCCCCCCACGCTGCAGACGACCGGAAACAGGCGGAAGAACAGGACTAAACCAGGTCTAAACCAGGTCTAAAGCTGGACTAAACCAGGACTAAACCAGGACTAAAGCTGGACTAAACCAGGACTAAAGCTGGACTAAACCAGGACTAAACCAGGACTAAACCAGGACTAAACCAGGACTAAACCAGGATTAAACCTGGACTAAACCTGGACTAAACCAGGACTAAACCAGGACTAAAGCTGGACTAAACCAGGACTAAACCAGGACTAAACCTGGACTAAACCAGGACTAAAGCTGGACTAAACCAGGACTAAACCAGGTCTAAACCAGGACTAAACCTGGACTAAAGCTGGACTAAACCAGGAATAAACCAGGACTAAACCAGGACTAAACCAGGACTAAACCTGGACTAAACCTGGACTAAACCAGGACTAAACCTGGACTAAACCAGGACTAAACCAGGACTAAACCAGGACTAAACCAGGTCTAAACCAGGACTAAACCAGGACTAAACCAGGACTAAACCAGGTCTAAACCAGGTTTCAACCAGGACTAAACCAGGACTAAACCAGGACTAAACCAGGACTAAACCAGGTCTAAACCAGGACTAAACCAGGACTAAAGCAGGACTAAACCAGGACTAAACCAGGTCTAAACCAGGACTAAACCAGGACTAAACCAGGACTAAACCAGGACTAAACCAGGTCTAAACCAGGTCTAAACCAGGACTAAACCAGGACTAAACCAGGACTAAACCAGGACTAAAGCAGGACTAAAGCAGGACTAAAGCAGGTCTAAACCAGGTCTCAACCAGGACTAAACCAGGACTAAACCAGGTCTAAACCAGGTCTAAACCAGGACTAAACCAGGACTAAACCAGGTCTAAACCAGGTCTAAACCAGGACTAAACCAGGTCTAAACCAGGACTAAACCAGGTCTAAACCAGGACTAAACCAGGACTAAACCAGGACTAAACCAGGTCTAAACCAGGTCTAAACCAGGACTAAAGCAGGACTAAAGCAGGTCTAAACCAGGACTAAACCAGGACTAAAGCAGGACTAAAGCAGGACTAAACCAGGACTAAACCAGGACTAAAGCAGGACTAAACCAGGACTAAACCAGGTCTAAACCAGGACTAAACCAGGACTAAACCAGGACTAAAGCAGGACTAAAGCAGGACTAAAGCAGGTCTAAACCAGGACTAAACCAGGACTAAACCAGGACTAAAGCAGGTCTAAACCAGGTCTAAACCAGGACTAAACCAGGTCTAAACCAGGACTAAACCAGGACTAAACCAGGTCTAAACCAGGACTAAACCAGGTCTAAACCAGGTCTAAACCAGGACTCACCTGTTGCAGATGAAGCGGTTTCTGTAAACACAGTCGAACAGTGCGCATGCGCCGTTGGGCTCCATGAGCGCCAGGTTGCACAGCGGGAGGTTGCAGCACGCGCGCTCGCACTCCTCTGGACTCTGCGCATGCTCCGTTGCCAGCAGCACCGCGCCCTGTTTGACCGCGTCCTCCGCGTCCAGCACGAAGTCCGCGCGGTGACCTCCGACACAGTGCGCGTCTGCCGCTCTGCCGCGCCGCACCGCGAGGACGAGCGGCAGCAGGAGCGGCAAAAGGCGCGACAACAGGCGCATTGGACTCACCGGGTTTAGTCCTGGTTTATTTCTGGTTTAGTCCTGGTTTAGTCCTGGTTTAGTCCTGGTTTAGTCCTGGTTTAGTCCTGGTTTAGACCAGGTTTAGACCTGGTTTAATCCTAGTTTAGTCCTGGTTTAGTCCTGGTTTAGTCCTGGTTTAGTCCTGGTTTAGACCTGGTTTAGACCTGGTTTAGTCCAGGTTGGTTTCGAGGATGATCCTGGCTTCGCACACTTTGCTCCTGGTTTGTATTTTGGTAAATCCTGGTTCAGTTCAGCCACAGAAAGTCCTCCGGGTTTAGTCCTCACATTGGTTCTTCACATTGGTTCCTCATATTGGTTCCTGTTCCCAGTGCCAGTGTGGTCCAGGTTTAGTCCTGGTTTAGTCCTGCTTTAGTCCTGCTTTAGACCTGCTTTAGTCCTGCTTTAGTCCTGCTTTAGTCCTGCTTTAGTCCAGGTTTAGTCCTGCTTTAGTCCTGCTTTAGTCCAGGTTTAGTCCTGCTTTAGTCCTGCTTTAGTCCTGCTTTAGTCCTGCTTTAGACCAGGTTTAGTCCTGCTTTAGTCCTGCTTTAGACCAGGTTTAGTCCTGCTTTAGTCCTGCTTTAGTCCTGCTTTAGTCCTGGTTTAGTCCTGCTTTAGTCCTGCTTTAGTCCTGCTTTAGTCCTGCTTTATTCCTGCTTTAGTCCTGCTTTAGTCCTGCTTTAGACCTGGTTTAGTCCTGGTTTAGTCCTGGTTTAGTCCTGCTTTAGTCCTGCTTTAGTCCTGCTTTAGTCCTGCTTTAGTCCTGCTTTAGTCCAGGTTTAGTCCAGGTTTAGTCCAGGTTTAGTCCTGGTTTAGTCCTGCTTTAGTCCAGGTTTAGTCCAGGTTTAGTCCAGGTTTAGTCCTGGTTTAGTCCTGCTTTAGTCTGGTCTCGGTGCCTGTTGTTTCCCAGGTGTGTCTCACCTGCTGAAAACAGGAAAAACCACCTCTCGTGTCACGCCCCTGAGTCACGTGACACTGGTGAAGTACACATGGTACTTTTACTTGAGTAAATATTCAGTACTTCTGTACTTTTATGTCTGCAGTATCATTTGTAGACATTGTAAACACCAGGAGTGGAAAGTACATGATTTGAGTAGATTCTTTGGCTTATTTTACTTCAGATGTTTAAACCTGTTCTTGTACTTTTGAGTAAACACAGTACTTGCCGTGTACGTGCCGTGTACTTGTCTTGTACTTGTCTTGTACTTGTCTTGTACTTGTCGTGTACTTGCCGTGTACGTGCCGTGTACTTGTCGTGTACTTGCCGTGTACTTGTCGCGTACTTGTCGTGTACTTGCCGCGTACTTGTCGCGTACTTGTCGTGTACTTGCCGCGTACTTGCCGCGTACTTGTGCGTACCTGTCTTGTACTTGTCGTGTACTTGTTGTGTACTTGTCGTATGTACTTTTTGCAACAATTTGGCAGCAGTACTTGTACTTGCATTATAACTATAATATGATATAATTGTAAGTATAATTTAGTATAGATTATGTAACCGAGCGAGGATGTTGCAGGAGACAGTGTCAAGGTTTAATTTAATAGAGTTATAAAACTAAACACAGGTTAATTATTCTACAACACCATCACTCTCCTTAAAGGGACAGTGCCTGGCTGAGGGCGGAGTCACGCGGTGCGGGGGAACAATAGGAGGAGTCACGCGGTGCGGGGGAACAATAGGAGGAGTCACGCGGTGCGGGGGAACAATAGGAGGAGTCACGCGGTGTGGGGGAACAATAGGAGGAGTCACGCGGTGTGGGGGAACAATAGGAGGAGTCACGCGGTGTGGGGGAACAATAGGAGGAGTCACGCGGTGTGGGGGAACAATAGGAGGAGTCACGCGGTGCGCGGGAACAATAGGAGGAGTCACGCGGTGTGGGGGAACAATAGGAGGAGTCACGCGGTGTGGGGGAACAATAGGAGGAGTCACGCGGTGCGGGGGAACAATAGGAGGAGTCACGCGGTGTGGGGGAACAATAGGAGGAGTCACTCGGTGTGGGGGGAACAATAGGAGGAGTCACGCGGTGTGGGGGGAAAAATAGGAGGAGTCACACGTGTGGGGGAACAATAGGAGGAGTCACGCGGTGTGGGGGAACAATAGGAGGAGTCACGCGGTGCGGGGGAACAATAGGAGGAGTCACGCGGTGTGGGGGAACAATAGGAGGAGTCACGCGGTGCGGGGGAACAATAGGAGGAGTCACGCGGTGCGGGGGAACAATAGGAGGAGTCACGCGGTGTGGGGGGAACAATAGGAGGAGTCACGCGGTGTGGGGGAACAATAGGAGGAGTCACTCGGTGTGGGGGGAACAATAGGAGGAGTCACGCGGTGTGGGGGGAAAAATAGGAGGAGTCACACGTGTGGGGGGAACAATAGGAGGAGTCACACGTGTGGGGGGAACAATAGGAGGAGTCACACGTGTGGGGGGAACAATAGGAGGAGTCACACGTGTGGGGGGAACAATAGGAGGAGTCACACGTGTGGGGGGAACAATAGGAGGAGTCACACGTGTGGGGGGAACAATAGGAGGAGTCACACGTGTGGGGGGAACAATAGGAGGAGTCACACGTGTGGGGGGAACCGCAGTGACTCTGTGTCATTTCCAAAACTGTCTAAAAACCAGAAAGACCAGGCTGTTTCTTGGAACAAACTTGGAGCAAAGCCTAAACGATACAAAGATAACGCGAAGTCACCTAAAATACAGCTCACCAACAGATTTTTACCACTTTCAGAGATGGAATTAAATGAAAAAAGGAACGATGACGTGGCCAAAATACAGCGAGGAGGAACTGTGCCAAAAGCCAAGGTCACACGGATTGTTTTGATAGGAGACGGGGCGATAAGTCACGTGACGCATGAAAAGATAAACACACATTCTTTTCCAAGCGCCACTGTTTCTGAGATAACGTCACTCCTTCCAAATATTATGGCTAAGCATGGAGGAGCTAAACAGCTGATTGTGCACGTGGGTGCAGTGGACATGCGGCGGGAACAGACTGAAGTTTTGAAAAAATACTTCTTGAAGTTATTCGACGTGCTTGATAAAATGGAAATCAAAACATTCATAAGTGGACCTCTTCCAAACATCGACAGGAGGATAAACAAGTTTAGCCGGCTTCTTCAGCTGAACACATGGCTGTCCAAAGAGTGCTCCCCGAGAGGACTACACTACATTGAGAACTTCTATCTATTCTGGAAACGAGAGGACCTGTTTAAGAGAAATGGCCCCCACCTATGCAGAGGTGGAGTGAGGGTGCTGACAGAGAACCTGCTCCACGCTCTGAGGCATTGGACGGGGCCTGGACAGGGTCCTGAGCAGATAGTTAGAGAAGAGAGGAATGAGAGAAGAATTCCTGCTCCATCAGCCAGAGACCGAGCCAATGTTTCAACATCAAAAGCACCACAACCTCAGCCTCCACCAAAGGATTCATCAGCAGCTGCTCCACATTCACCTCCACCGCCTCCAGCAAAGGAACAATCTTCAAAGGCCTTGGACCCATCTGTGACAAGCCCAACAACATCCCTGTCATCGCCCCTGCCTTCACACCAGCCCTGGGTTCCCCCTGCAACATCTACTCCCACTAAAGATTCATCATTCTCCTTCTCATCTCCACTCTCACCCATGGGCCTTCCCAGCCATTTTGAAAGTCTGATCAAATCAGGCATTAAGATGGCTCCACTCACGCCCAATATAGCAAGGGCTATGTCAGTACCGACTACACCAACAAAAGCCCCACCACCCATCCCCCCTCGCCTCTCACCTGGTCCCAAACTCTCCTTGGCTACAAAAGCCCCACCACCCATCCAACCTCGCCTTTCACCTGGTATCTCCCATAGCTAGGATGCACTGGGTCTCAGCGTTGCCGGGACTTATTGTCACATTAAAAATCAAACAAACCCGGGGCCCTATGTAAAAAGAGCCCCCCCTAGTGCTATCTCTGTAGTCACATCATCACACAGATGGAAAAACAAAATGCGAGTCAGGCCCAATCTGAGAAATGTGATTCATATTCCCTGTGAAAAGATAAAGCCCAGTCCCACTGAAACTAGTCTGAAACTTGCTGTGCTAAATGTCAGATCCTTATGTAACAAATCTCTCTTAATTAATAATTGTATTTCTTCTTATAATCTTGATTTTATGTTTTTAACTGAAACATGGCTTGACAAAAACACAGGAAATGTAGTTCTGATAGAATCTGCTCCACCCAACTTTAAGTTTGAATCTGAAACACGAGAAAACAAAAAAGGGGGTGGAGTCTGTGCTGTCTTTAGAGATGAAATAATTACCCGCAGGTTGTCTTTTGGGGTGTTTTCATCATTTGAGTATGTATCCTTTAAAATGGAGCTAAAACGGTCTCCATCCATTCTCTTCATTGTTTTATACAAGCCTCCCCAGCACTGCCAAAGTTTTATTGATGATTTTACTGAGATGCTTTCAGTCATATGCACAGACTTTGATGGTTTGGTCATTACAGGTGATTTCAATGTGCATGTTGATAATATTTGTGACAGAAACGCTAAAGAGCTTGATGCTGTCCTTGAAACCTTCAGTCTTACTCAGCATGTGAGAGGCCCCACCCACAGCAAAGGACACACTCTAGATCTCATAATTACAAAGGGGGTAAATATTTCAAATGTTAATGTGATCGATGTTGCTCTGTCTGATCATTTCTGTGTCTTCTTTGACCTGTCTGTTTCTCCCAAACCTCCGGTTGGTCCTGCAGTTGTTCAGAGGAGACACATAAGTGATGGCACAGGTGCACTGTTTATGGAAATGATAAACTTTGAAAATGTCTCATGTTCTAATGTAAATGATTTGTTGAACTCTGTTACATCTAGTGTTTTGAATGTTCTGGACACCATCGCCCCTATAAAGGCTAAAATGGTTAAAAATAAGCAGAAGGCGCCGTGGAGAAATGATGATTCGGTCAGGGCACAGAAAAGGGAGTGCCGCAGGGCCAAACGGAAATGGCGCAAGTCAAAGCTCCAGGTTCAAAAAGAGATTTACAAAGAAAAGCTGAACATGTACAACCTAATCTTATGTAGAACTAGGGAAAGATATTTTTCTGAAAGAATTGGAAGCTGCAGTAACAACTCGCGTGTCCTGTTTGCCACAGTAAACAGATTAACAAACCCTCCAGCTCAGCTGCCGTTAGAACTCATTTCCACATCCAAGTGTAATGAGTTTGCATTATTCTTTAATGACAAAGTTCAGGGCATTAAAAATGCTATAAATCCCACAATGCAAAAAATTACCCTAAAACCACCAAGACACTTAGAGCTAACTCACTTTGCACCAGTAACTGACAAAACTGTCCATGAGATCATCACCGGTCTGAGTTCATCTACATGCTGCCTTGATGTGTTACCCACCAGATTTCTAAAGTCTGTGCTGAACAGTTTGTTAGCACCATTCACTCACATAGTTAACATGTCGCTTCAATCTGGAACATTCCCAATGTCTTTGAAAACTGCGGTCATAAAGCCTCTCCTAAAGAAGAGCAGTCTTGATGCCGCAGTACTGAGTCATTACCGGCCCATCTCTAATCTGCCATTTTGGGGCAAAGTCCTTGAAAAGGTTGTTTACCAACAGCTCACAGATTTCCTCTTAATAAACAACTCATTTGATGTTTTTCAGTCAGGTTTTAGACCTCATCACAGCACTGAGACTGCTCTTGTCAAGGTGACAAATGACATCCGCCTGAACACTGACACGGGCAAAGCCTCAGTCTTAATTCTGTTAGATCTGAGTGCTGCTTTTGACACTGTCGATCATGGGATCCTCTTACAGAGACTAGAGGACTGGGTGGGCATCACTGGCACTGCCCTAAACTGGTTAAGGTCCTATCTGGAAGACAGGAAGTACTTTGTTGAAATTGGTAGCTGTGTCTCAGACCACATGACCCTGACCTGTGGAGTGCCCCAAGGGTCAGTCCTGGGTCCCCTTCTGTTCAACCTCTACATGCTGCCGTTAGGTCAGTTGATACGCAGTGAAAATGTGTCCTATCACAATTATGCAGACGACACTCAGATCTATGTTTCACTATCGGCAGGTGACTATGGACCAGTGGATTCACTCTGTCACTGCATCCAACAGATCAGTTTGTGGATGCAAAACAACTTTCTCCAGCTGAACTCAGACAAGACTGAAATAATCGTTTTTGGCCCACAGAAACAAAGAGAAAGTGTTAGCGGTCACCTCCAGAGTCTCGCTCTAAAACCTACAAACCAAATTAGAAATCTGGGGGTAATAATGGACTCAGACTTGAACTTTAATAGCCACGTCAAATCAATAACATCAGCAGCTTTTTACCATCTAAAAAACATTGCCAAAATCAAAAATATAGTGTCAAAACCAGATTTAGAGAGACTTATCCACGCGTTTGTCTCCAGTAGATTAGACTACTGTAACGGCCTGCTCACTGGTCTCTCCAAACGAGCTGCAAAACAGCTGCAGTACATCCAGAACGCTGCTGCTCGGGTCCTGACCAGAACCAGGAAGTATGATCACATTAGTCCTGTTCTCAGGTCTCTGCACTGCCCCCTGTGGCTCAGAGAATAGACTTTAAAGCAGCTCTGCTTGTGTACAAGTCTCTCCATGGCCTAGCACCAAAGTACATCTTGGATATGTTAGTGCCATATGAACCATCTCAGACTCTGAGGACCTCAGGGACCGGCCTCCTGCTGGTGCCAGAGTCAGGACTAAACATGGGGAATCTGCGTTTCAGTTTTATACAGCTAAAATCTGGAACATTCTTCCTGAAGATGTGAGACAGGCTTCTACTCTGACAATGTTCAAATCTAAGCTAAAAACAGTTTTGTTTAGCTGCGCATATGACTGAAAGGATTTTTTCTTTGCACTCTTCTCTTTTGTTTGTGATTTTATTAGTTTAGAAAATCAGTTGGATTGATAATTTTTAATTTAGTTAATTTTATTGTAGTTAATTTTTATCTTTGCACTCTTCTATTTTGTTTGTGATTTTATTAGTTTAGAAAATCAGTTGGATTGATAATTTTTTATTTAGTTAATTTTATTGTATTTCTGTAATTTCTTTGTGATTTGAATGCATTTTTCCTGCTGTGAAGCACTTTGAATTGCCTTGTGTATGAAATGTGCTCTACAAATAAACTTGCCTTGCCTAGGAGGAGTCACGCGGTGTGGGGGGAACAATAGGGGCCCCCACATCGGACGAGCGACCACGCCCAGGCCAGCCCCCACACCGGACGAGCGACCACGCCCAGGCCAGCCCCCACACCGGACGAGCGACCACGCCCAGGCCAGCCCCCACACCGGACGAGCGACCACGCCCAGGCCAGCCCTCACACTGGACGAGCGACCACGCCCAGGCCAGCCCCCACACCGGACGAGCGACCACGCCCAGGCCAGCCCTCACACCGGACGAGCGACCACGCCCAGGCCAGCCCCCACACCGGACGAGCGACCACGCCCAGGCCAGCCCTCACACCGGACGAGCGACCACGCCCAGGCCAGCCCCCACACCGGACGAGCGACCACGCCCAGGCCAGCCCTCACACCGGCTGAGCGACCACGCCCAGGCCAGCCCCCAGAGAAAGAACAATCAATAATAGACAAACTAAATAACAGTAAAACCCATTAAGGTAAAAACAGTTTAGACCCAAACAAAACACGAAAAATAAAACGGCAGCCTGCCACGCTACCGAGGAGGCGGGGCCACGGCAGCGTCACACCCAGCTGTAGCGAGGTAGAGCGGGGGCGAAGTCACAGAGCGTACTAAACGAACAAAATGTCTGGCCTACACTTACCTAATGCCTCAGGAGCAGCAGCTTACTTGAGCGCGCCATCCTCCGCCTTAAATAATGAGTGCGGATGCGGCGCGCTGGCAGCTGGTACGGTGGCTCCCGTGGGTCAAACTACAGCGCATTACATTTACCCCAGGTTTTTTTAATTGGCGTCCCGACAATTGACCTCACTGGATAGGGGTATTGCTGGACACCCACATCTGTGCGTTAGCCCCGTCTTAGCGTGCGGCTGTTTGCCTCGCTGGCCTCCTTGGTGCCAAAGGATCCGGGTGGTGAGACCCGGCTCGGCGGCTGAGTCTGTCCTGCTTACTGTGTTGTTGCGAATGCCGGGTTGACTTAGCCAGTGGCGACTATCCCCTGAACTTTGGCTCCAGGCTGGTGACACCGGGCGGTTCCTATACGGTGGTGGGGATTTGTGGGGGATTGAGCATTGTGCGGTGAACATGTCGAACCTCTGGCGGCCTATCTTCGGGGGCGACCGTGTACACGGTGTCTCCTGGGTTAGGGGATTTAATCACCACAAAGACTTTAGGTGCCCAGGCATCTGTAATCTTGTTCCGGCCTCGGTGCGAATAGTCACGGAGTTCGACTAGCTGCCCTGCTGGCAAAACCTCAGCCTGGTGTGTTCAGTCAGCTCGTTCCTTCCTTCGCCCCGCCGCCAGCCTCATTCATTCTCATGCTCTGTCTGCTGCCACGTGCAGCCGGTGTTGGTGTTCTGCGACCCAGTGGCAGACCTCACCTGCCACAGACATGGTGTGAGGAGACATGGTGTGAGGAGACATGGTGAGGAGACATGACGTGAGGAGACATGGTGAGGAGACATGGTGAGGAGACATGGTGTGAACAGACATGGTGTGAGGAGACATGACGTGAGGAGACATGGTGAGGAGACATGGTGTGGAGACATGACGTGAGGAGACATGGTGAGGAGACATGGTGAGGAGACATGGTGTGAACAGACATGGTGTGAGGAGACATGGTGAGGAGACATGGTGTGAGCAGACATGGTGTGAACAGACATGGTGTGAGGAGACATGGTGAGGAGACATGGTGTGGAGACATGACGTGAGGAGACATGGTGTGAGGAGACATGGTGAGGAGACATGGTGTGAGCAGACATGGTGTGAGAAGACATGGTGTGAGGAGGCATGGTGAGGAGACATGGTGTGAGCAGACATGGTGTGAACAGACATGGTGTGAGGAGACATGGTGAGGAGACATGGTGTGGAGACATGACGTGAGGAGACATGGTGTGAGGAGACATGGTGAGGAGACATGGTGTGAGCAGACATGGTGTGAGAAGACATGGTGTGAGGAGGCATGGTGAGGAGACATGGTGAGGAGACATGGTGAGGAGACATGACGTGAGGAGACATGGTGTGAACAGACATGGTGTGAGGAGACATGGTTTGAGGAGACATGGTGTGAGGAGACATGGTGTGAGGAGACATTGTGAGGAGACATTGTGAGGAGACATGGTGTGAGGAGACATGACGTGAGGAGACATGGTGAGGAGACATGGTGTGAGGAGACATGACGTGAGGAGACATGGTGAGGAGACATGGTGTGAGGAGACATGGTGAGGAGACATGGTGTGAGGAGACATTGTGAGGAGACATGGTGAGGAGACATGGTGTGAGGAGACATGGTGTGAGGAGACATGGTGAGGAGACATGGTGTGAGGAGACATGGTGTGAGGAGACATGGTGTGAGGAGACATGACGTGAGGAGACATGGTGTGAGGAGACATGGTGTGAGGAGACATGGTGAGGAGACATGGTGAGGAGACATGGTGTGAGGAGACATGGTGAGGAGACATGGTGTGAGAAGACATGGTGTGAGGAGGCATGGTGAGGAGACATGGTGTGAGGAGACACGGTGTGAGGAGACATGGTGTGAGGAGACATGGTGTGAGGAGACATGGTGAGGAGACATGACGTGAGGAGACATGGTGTGAACAGACATGGTTTGAGGAGACATGGTGTGAGGAGACATGAAGTGAGGAGACATGGTGTGGAGACATGGTGAGGAGACATGACGTGAGGAGACATGACGTGAGGAGACATGACGTGAGGAGACATGGTGTGAAGAGACATGGTGTGAGGAGACATGGTTTGAGGAGACATGGTGTGAGGAAACATGGTGTGAGCAGACATGGTGTGAGGAGACATGGTGAGGAGACATGGTGTGAGGAGACATGGTGAGGAGACATGGTGTGAGGAGACATTGTTTGAGGATACATGGTGTGGTGTGAACAGACATGGTGTGAGGAGACATGGTGTGAGGAGACATGGTGTGAGGAGACATGGTGAGGAGACATGACGTGAGGAGACATGGTGTGAACAGACATGAAGTGAGGAGACATGGTGTGGAGACATGGTGAGGAGACATGACGTGAGGAGACATGACGTGAGGAGACATGGTGTGAAGAGACATGGTGAGGAGACATGGTGTGAGGAGACATGGTGAGGAGACATGGTGTGAGGAGACATGGTTTGAGGATACATGGTGTGGTGTGAACAGACATGGTGTGAGGAGACATGGTGTGAGGAGACATGGTGTGAGGAGACATGGTGAGGAGACATGACGTGAGGAGACATGGTGTGAGGAGACATGGTGTGAGGATACATGGTGTGAGGAGACATGGTGTGAGGAGACATGGTGTGAGGAGACATGGTGAGGAGACATGACGTGAGGAGACATGGTGTGAACAGACATGGTGTGAGGAGACATGGTTTGAGGAGACATGGTGTGAGGAAACATGGTGTGAGGAGACATGGTGTGAGGAGACATGGTGAGTAGACATGGTCTGAGGAGACATGGTGAGGAGACATGGTGTGAACAGACATGGTCTGAGGAGACATGGTGTGAGGAGACATTGTGAGGAGACATGGTGTGAGGAGACATGACGTGAGGAGACATGGTGTGAGGAGACATGGTGTGAGGAGACATGGTGTGAGCAGACATGGTGTGAGGAGACATGGTGTGAGGAGACATGGTGAGGAGACATGGTGAGGAGACATGGTGTGAGGAGACATGGTGTGAGGAGACATGGTGTGAGGAGACATGGTGTGAAGAGACATGGTGTGAACAGACAAGGTGTGAGGAGACATGGTGTGAGGAGACATGGTGTGAGGAGACATGGTGTGAGGAGACATGGTGTGAGGAGACATGGTGTAAGGAGACATGTGTGAGGAGACATGGTGTGAGGAGACATGGTGTGAGGAGACATGGTGTGAGGAGACATGGTGTGAACAGACATGGTGTGAACAGACATGGTGTGAGGAGACATGGTTTGAGGAGACATGGTGTGAGGAGACATGGTGAGGAGACATGGTGAGGAGACATGGTGTGAACAGACATGGTGTGAGGAGACATGGTTTGAGGAGACATGGTGTGAGGAGACATGACGTGAGGAGACATGGTGAGGAGACATGGTGAGGAGACATGGTGTGAGGAGACATGGTGAGGAGACATGGTGAGGAGACATGGTGTGAGGAGACATGGTGTGAGGAGACATGGTGAGGAGACATGGTGAGGAGACATGGTGTGAGGAGACATGGTGTGAGGAGACATGGTGAGGAGACATGGTGAGGAGACATGGTGAGGAGACATCTCATTGTTAGTCAGAGCACTTGCAGTAGCATATTGTCAACAGCAGGTGGCAGTAATGCACTTTATGCATAAATGCTGATGTTTTGTGTCACTGTGGGTTAAAAAAACAGATCAGTAGAACACGGATTATTTTGTTTATCAAATTCAGTTTCCAGAGGTCAGATGAAGGTCAGAGGTCAGATGAAGGTCAGAGGTCAGATGAAGGTCAGAGGGCAGATGAAGGTCAGAGGCAGATGAAGGTCAGATGTAGATGAAGGTCAGAGGGCAGATGAAGGTCAGAGGGCAGATGAAGGTCAGAGGGCAGATGAAGGTCAGAGGCAGATGAAGGTCAGATGTAGATGAAGGTCAGAGGGCAGATGAAGGTCAGAGGGCAGATGAAGGTCAGAGGGCAGATGAAGGTCAGAGGTCAGATGAAGGTCAGAGGGCAGATGAAGGTCAGAGGGCAGATGAAGGTCAGATGTAGATGAAGGTCAGAGGGCAGATGAAGGTCAGAGGGCAGATGAAGGTCAGAGGCAGATGAAGGTCAGATGTAGATGAAGGTCAGAGGGCAGATGAAGGTCAGAGGGCAGATGAAGGTCAGAGGGCAGATGAAGGTCAGAGGCAGATGAAGGTCAGATGTAGATGAAGGTCAGAGGGCAGATGAAGGTCAGAGGGCAGATGAAGGTCAGAGGGCAGATGAAGGTCAGAGGCAGATGAAGGTCAGATGTAGATGAAGGTCAGAGGGCAGATGAAGGTCAGAGGGCAGATGAAGGTCAGAGGCAGATGAAGGTCAGATGTAGATGAAGGTCAGAGGGCAGATGAAGGTCAGAGGGCAGATGAAGGTCAGAGGGCAGATGAAGGTCAGAGGGCAGATGAAGGTCAGATGTAGATGAAGGTCAGAGGGCAGATGAAGGTCAGAGGGCAGATGAAGGTCAGATGTAGATGAAGGTCAGAGGGCAGATGAAGGTCAGAGGGCAGATGAAGGTCAGAGGGCAGATGAAGGTCAGATGAAGGTCAGAGGGCAGATGAAGGTCAGAGGGCAGATGAAGGTCAGATGAAGGTCAGAGGGCAGATGAAGGTCAGAGGGCAGATGAAGGTCAGATGTAGATGAAGGTCAGAGGGCAGATGAAGGTCAGAGGCAGATGAAGGTCAGAGGCAGATGAAGGTCAGAGGGCAGATGAAGGTCAGAGGCAGATGAAGGTCAGAGGCAGATGAAGGTCAGAGGCAGATGAAGGGGAGAGGGCAGATGAAAACGTTGTGTGTAGCTGTGTGTAGCTGTGTGTAGCTGTGTGTAGCTGTGTGTAGCTGTGTGTAGCTGTGTGTAGCTGTGTGTAGCTGTGTGTATCTGTGTGTAGCTGTGTGTAGCTGTGTGTAGCTGTGTGTAGCTGCTTTGTCAGCGCTGACACTGAAAACGTTGTGTGTTGTGTAGTTCTCTCTCTATAATTAAAACATTACTATACAATGATATTTATGTTTCCTACAATGTGATCTATAGTTTGTATCAAGTAAATCCCTTAATTGTGGCAATTTTGTGTTTTTATATGAACAATAAATCATGTATTAACCACGTGACTGTGTGAAACACACATTAAACATCACACGAGGGAACAAACAGTAAGACCACATGTGCTTTTTACTAACTACAGTTTGGAAAAAGACTGAAGAGCCATGTATATACAGTATATAGTGTGTTCTTAAGTAAATGTATATAAAGTATACAGTGTGTTCTTAAGTAAATGTATATAAAGTATACAGTGTGTTCTTAAGTAAATGTATATAAAGTATACAGTGTGTTCTTAAGTAAATGTATATAAAGTATACAGTGTGTTCTTAAGTAAATGTATATAAAGTATACAGTGTGTTCTTAAGTAAATGTATATAAAGTATACAGTGTGTTCTTAAGTAAATGTATATAAAGTATACAGTGTGTTCTTAAGTAAATGTATATAAAGTATACAGTGTGTTCTTAAGTAAATGTATATAAAGTATACAGTGTGTTCTTAAGTAAATGTAGATAAAGTATACAGTGTGTTCTTAAGTAAATGTATATAAAGTATACAGTGTGTTCTTAAGTAAATGTATATAAAGTATACAGTGTGTTCTTAAGTAAATGTATATAAAGTATACAGTGTGTTCTTAAGTAAATGTATATAAAGTATACAGTATGTTCTTAAAGGTGGAATGGACGATTTTTTCCAGCAAATGTTTTATCATATTTCCTCGTGTCGTGGATAAATCATTAGTCCTGCCACGTGTCAATCATAAAACGCACCTGTCGCTCACCTGCAGCCGCGTCAGGCTCGTCCTCACGTTTCCGCGTGCCTAAGCGCATGGATCTATCATAATATAGTTCCCTCAGTGTACGGGGCAAAATGAAGACGGAGAAAGACAGTTCGAGCTGACGCAGAAGTGGACAGAAATCTACGGGAGACGAGAGATGTGATGTGATCTGTTGCGCTAATAAACAAACGCACATGTGTGTTGTATCAGTCCACACGGGGGAGTGGCATGTGCACGGGGGGAGTGGCATGTGCACGGGGGGAGTGGCATGTGCACGGGGGAGTGGCATGAGCACGGGGGAGTGGCATGAGCACGGGGGAGTGGCATGTACACGGGGGAGTGGCATGTGCACGGGGGAGTGGCATGTGCACGGGGGAGTGGCATGTGCACGGGGGAGTGGCATGAGCACGGGGGAGTGGCATGAGCACGGGGGAGTGGCATGAGCACGGGGGAGTGGCATGAGCACGGGGGAGTGGCATGAGCACGGGGGAGTACGCATGCGCACTTCCGCCTGCGTTCTCAAATCGCCGAAAAATCGTCCATACCGCCTTTAAGTAAATGTATATAAAGTATATAGTGTGTTCTGAAGTAAATGTATATAAAGTATACAGTGTGTACCTTTCCCACATAGATGATGGGCTTCTCAGTGGCATCGATGGCGAGAGACTTTACGCTTTGAGTTTTCCCGTCAAACCACATCTGTGTTCTGCTGTTGTCCTGGGTTACGCCCATGGAATGCCATTTACCTTTGAAGTTGGCAAATCCGCCATAACTAACTCTACAGCCGCGTTTACACGTCGTCTGGTACAGCCTTTTATTATATGGATTCCAGAATATGACAAACTGAGCATTTTTCTTTGTGGCCATTTGGAACAGAACAGGCATCTGCCGTTTGTTTTTCAAGACGTTCTGGACGGCGTGGAGGAGCAGCCTTTTCTGCCTGCACGTGCCCGGAAACGTAAAAAGTCCCTTAGCTTGTCCGAGGGTTCTGGGAATGAGCAGCAGGATGAGGCTGAAGCTATTGATGTCCGGGGTGAGAGCAGAGACTGTAAGGTGATCATAAAGCTTGCACAGGATAGTGCATCCTTTAAGGAGTGGAGTTCAGTGGCATTGTCAAAGAGTCTAACTGTAGCTGTGGGAGTGATCAAGAGTGCGAGTGTCCTTAGAGATGGCTCGCTGCTGGTCGTGTGCAAGGACGCGGCTCAGCAACGGAAGGCGATTGGAACTAAACGTCTGGGTGGAAAGGACATTCTTGTGTCTGATGCTGAAAGAAACACGGTCAGAGGAGTTATCGTAGGTGTCCCTACGGCGACGTCTGTGGATGAAGTTAAGGAGAATTTGACTGGAGTTACGGTGGTGGACGCTAGACGGTTGAAGGTGACTCGGTTTGGGGTAAGATGTGACAGCTTGTCGGTAATGGTAACACTGGAAGGGAGGTGCCTGCCTAGTAAGGTGTTCATTGGGTTCATGTGCCATGACGTTAGGCCATATGTTCCACCGCCCCTGCGTTGCTTTAAGTGCCAGCGCTTTGGGCATATTGCAGCGGTCTGTAGAGGGAGGCAAAGATGTGGTAAATGTGCAGGAGATCACGAGTATGGGAAGTGTGACGTGGGAGCAAAACTGAAGTGCTGTAACTGTGGGGAAGAACATAGCTCTGCCTACGGGGGATGCAGGTTTAGCAAAAGAGCTGCTGAGGTGCAGAAAATAAAGGTCTCTCAAGGTATATCCTATGCAGATGCAGTCAAGAAAGTTTCAAGTAACGAGTTTAGAGTAAATACAGAGAGAGGAGCCAGCGCTGCTCCCAGCCAGGGCGAAATGAGAAAGGCCAGCGTGGCTCCCAAGAAGTGTGAAGGTTTCAAGAGTGGAGGTCCCAAGTGTGCAGGTTCCAGAATGAATGAGAATACCCTGGTTGTGGATAGAGAGGATTTTGTACTCTTTATGGTGGATGTTGTAAACTGTGCTGCTCAGACTCAAAGCAGAACTGAAAGGATCAGGATCATTGCTAAAGCTGCAGGGAGATTCCTTGGAACAAAGGAGCTTGATTGGGCAGATATAGAAAACAGGCTAAAGGCGCTAAATGGGAGTCGGAGTGATGGGGGTCTGCTTGTGGGGAGTCAGGGTGATCAGAGCGACGAGATGGGGGTGGGGGGGTCTCCTGTCCTCGCCCAGTCTCGTAGACGCACGGCTACCAAGCAGCGACATCAGTGGAAATATTAAAGCCTATAGAATGAAGCCTAAAGAATAAAGCTGTACGGTGGAAGCACCGAACGTCAAAGAAGGAGAGGAAGATGAAGAAGAGTCTCCCTGGAATAAAGCCGGTTGTTGTTGTTGTTGTTGTTGTTGTTTTATGGCGGTTGGCATCCAAGTGTTGCATTACCGCCAGACTTTATTCCTCAGACTTTGTCGTAGTCCGTAAAAGTACTCCTTCCATTGCTTTGGTGTTACAAAGCCCATGAGGTCATGATATGTCTTTGTGACTAGAATAGTTGTTGTTTGTTTCAGAGACCAACAACAATTGGATGCCAACCGCCATAAAACAACAACAACATGACAAATCTGTAAATGGAAAAACATAGATTAAAACAATAGAGTATTTTTATGCGGATATTCCAGAGACATTAGCCCTTTAGACTGTAGTGTGAGACTATAAACCCTTTAGACTGTAGTGTGAGACTATAAACCCTATAGACTGTAGTGTGAGACTATAAACCCTATAGACTGTAGTGTGAGACTATAAGACCTATAGACTGTAGTGTGAGACTATAAACCCTATAGACTGTAGTGTGAGACTATAAGACCTATAGACTGTAGTGTGAGACTATAAACCCTATAGACTGTAGTGTGAGACTATAAACCCTTTAGACTGTAGTGTGAGACTATAAACCCTATAGACTGTAGTGTGAGACTATAAACCCTATAGACTGTAGTGTGAGACTATAAGACCTATAGACTGTAGTGTGAGACTATAAGACCTATAGACTGTAGTGTGAGACTATAAACCCTTTAGACTGTAGTGTGAGACTATAAACCCTATAGACTGTAGTGTGAGACTATAAACCCTATAGACTGTAGTGTGAGACTATAAGACCTATAGACTGTAGTGTGAGACTATAAACCCTTTAGACTGTAGTGTGAGACTATAAACCCTATAGACTGTAGTGTGAGACTATAAACCCTATAGACTGTAGTGTGAGACTATAAACCCTATAGACTGTAGTGTGAGACTATAAGACCTATAGACTGTAGTGTGAGACTATAAACCCTATAGACTGTAGTGTGAGACTATAAACCCTTTAGACTGTAGTGTGAGACTATAAGACCTATAGACTGTAGTGTGAGACTATAAACCCTATAGACTGTAGTGTGAGACTATAAGACCTATAGACTGTAGTGTGAGACTATAAACCCTATAGACTGTAGTGTGAGACTATAAGACCTATAGACTGTAGTGTGAGACTATAAACCCTATAGACTGTAGTGTGAGACTATAAACCCTTTAGACTGTAGTGTGAGACTATAAACCCTATAGACTGTAGTGTGAGACTATAAACCCTTTAGACTGTAGTGTGAGACTATAAACCCTATAGACTGTAGTGTGAGACTATAAGACCTGTAGACTGTAGTGTGAGACTATAAACCCTTTAGACTGTAGTGTGAGACTATAAACCCTATAGACTGTAGTGTGAGACTATATGAAGGTCTCACACTCTGAAGAGGGCGCGGCCTCACTTTAAAGGACACATGATCTCATCTCTGGTGACTTTAACCACGCTTCTCCCTCTTCTGTTCCACCAACATACACCCAGTATGTTACCTGCCCCACCAGAGAGAATAGAACATTGGACTTATTTTCTGCCAACACCAAAGAGGCTTATTCTTCTTCCCCCCTCCCTCCCCTGGGCAGCTCGGACCACAACCTTGTACATCTGAGGCCTGTGTATGAACCCATCATGCGCAGGCAGCCTGTGGTGTCCCGTGAGGTGAGGATGTGGTCTGCTGAGAGCGAGGAGGCTCTGAGGGACTGCTTCAGCACCACTGTCTGGACTGAGCTTTATGACCCACATGGGGAGGACATCAACACCATCACAGAGTGCATCACGGACTACATCAACTTCTGTTTTGAGAACATTGTTCCCTCCCGGACGGTGCGGTGTTTTCCAAACAACAAGCCATGGATTAACCGTGAACTGAAGGCTCTGCTGAAGGAGAAGAAGAGAGCCTTCAGGTCAGGGAACAAGGAGGAGCTGAGGACTGTGCAAAAGGAGCTGAGGAGGAAGATCAGCCCCAGGCTCCTTAAGTCCTGCGCAGATGAACTGTGTGGAGTTATGGAGCATGTCTTCAACATGAGCCTGAAGCTGAGGGTGGTACCACAGGTCTGGAAGACCTCCTGTCTGGTACCTGTGCCTAAGACACCGCGCCCCAAAGACCTCAACAGCTTCAGGCCAGTGGCTCTCACGTCCCACCTGATGAAGACACTGGAGCTGGTCCTGGACCACCTCCGCTCCACCGTGAGCTCAGCCATGGACCCGCTGCAGTTTGCATATCGGTCTGGCATCGGAGTGGAGGACGCCGTCATCTCCCTGCTGCACCGCTCTCTCTCTCTCACCTGGAAAAGCCTGGCAGCTCGGTGAGGATCCTGTTCTTCGATCTTTCCAGCACCTTCAACACCATCCAGCCGCTGCTCCTGAGGGACAAGCTGGAGACGGCTGGTGTGGAGTATGACCTGACAGAGTGGATCCTGGACTACCTCACAGACCGACCCCAGTTTGTGAGAGCCCGGAACTGTGTCTGACACTCGGACCTGCAGTGTGGGGGCGCCCCAGGGCACTGTCCTCGCGCCCTTTCTCTTCACCCTCTACACTGCTGTGTCCTGCAGAAGTTCTCTGACGACTCTGCCATCATCGGACTCATCACGGACGACGATGACGCGGAGTACAGAGGACTGGCGCAGGACTTTGTGGAACCACCTCCTCATCAACGCGGGGAAGACCAAGGAGATGGTGGTGGATTTCCGCAGACGCCACCCCACTGCCCCCTCACCAGTGAACATCCAGGGACGGGACATTGAGAGAGTGACTCATACAAGTACCTGGTGTTTCATCTGAACCACAAACTGGACTGGACTCATAACACAGACTGTACAGGAAGAGCCAGAGTCGGCTCTACCTCCTGAGGAGACTCAGGTCTTTTGGAGTGACAGGGCCACTCCTGACAGGGCCACTCCTGACAGGGCCACTCCTGAAGACCCTCTCCTCCTCTGTGGTGCATCAGCTCCTGTAGGTGTGGCCTGCTGGAGCAGCAGCATCACAGAGAGGGAGAGGAGGAAGCTGGACAGAGTCATCAAGAAGTCCAGCTCCGTCCTGGGCTGTGCTCTGGACTCGGTGCAGGAGGTGGGGGACAGGAGGGTCCTGGCTAGATTCACATCTATGCTGGACCATGAGTGTCGCCCCCTGCAGGACACTCTCTCCACTCTGGAGAGCAGCTTCAGTGAGAGACTGATCCACCCTCGATGTGCGAAGGAAAGGTTCCGTAGGTCTTTCCTTCTGCTGCTGTCAGACTTTATAACAAAAACTGTTAGTACTGAACACTCGCAATACTGACCTAACCTAATACTGATGTGCAATTCTGTCATATGTGCAATTACTGTGAAATTCATGTGCAATCTATGTGCTTACATAGATTGCATGTGATTACTGTCGTGATCACATGCAATGGTATTTATGTATTTATTTGTTCATTTGTCTATGGGAGTTTTTATTTATTTATAGGAGATCTTCTACTGAAAGTGTTTTTCAGACTTCCTATAAGTGATCTGTTCTTCTGTATCTACCTCTGGATCTACCTGCGTTGCACCAATGAAATGTCCCCATGTGGGACAATAAAGGAATATCTTATCTTATGACATGCTCTTGACTTTACTAAAGCATCTTATATTTAATAACTTTGAATAAAGTAATCACAACCAACTACTTCATCAGGAATTGAGTTAGAGCTCCATCTACAGGCAGCAGAGATAATTACACAGGGGGAATAAACAAAATCTAGCTTGCTCTGACATGCTAATGTAAATATGCAGTTGTAATGAACATGATTTTGAGGCAGAAATGCTCAGAACGAGTCTGGTGATGATGAAGAGAAAAGCCAAAAAGATCTTTGAGCAAACTTAACATTTGTGTCCCTGCCGTTTGCACGACACTGAGTTTTGGTGCCATCTACTGGCTGCAGAGGGAATTACAACGTGTTCAGAGGCAGGTCCTGCAGCTGTTCAGAGGCAGGTCCTGCAGCTGTTCAGAGGCAGGTCCTGCAGCTGTTCAGAGGCTGGTCCTGCAGCTGTTCAGAGGCTGGTCCTGCAGCTGTTCAGAGGCTGGTCCTGCAGCTGTTCAGAGGCTGGTCCTGCAGCTGTTCAGAGGCTGGTCCTGTTCTCCATTAAATCCATTGATTTATAATTTGTGTATTTTAAAAACTGTCGAGAGACGAGAGGAGCGGTTCTATGGAACATACACTAAACATACAGTAAATATTGGCTCATGGGAAACCTACAGCACACAGTGATGACACAATTACATGATACTAAGTCACGTAAAAAATGTAACATTATTATTGCATAGACGGCCAATCAAATATAACTGACGGCACAAAAGTTAGAACACAAATTTAGTTTTGGGAAATTTTATGAAAACATTCCATTTGGTCACAGAGGCTTATGTCATACTTCTTATGGAACATCCCATGTTATTCCAATGGGATTTGAACATGTTTCCACTTGATACTGTAACAAGCCTGGCTCATTAGCATGCTACAAAACAAAGAAAAGTGTGGTGAAAATGACTGCAAAACATTCGGGCCGTTTAAGATAATTTATTACAACAAATGAACATAATAAAGTAACAACGAGTGCGATAACAAAAGTACAAAGTATACTATAAGAACAGAAACCAAAAAGGATTACCTGGGGGGAAGAAAGCAGACAAGAGAGAGTCTCAGGGCAAACCATATATGTGACTCAGGTGCCACCAATCAGGCGGCCCCACCCCTGCCTGCCATGGGGAGCCTCCCACAACAGGCAGGGGAGGGCCGTGACACCCCCCTCCTTAAAATGAGTGTTCTACTCATTCAAAAAAATATGGCCACTTACAGTAATGCGACAAACAAAACAATACCCGTGTTAACAGTAACTCCAGCATCCTTCCGCCTGCTGTCTTTACCTCCACCTGGCAGCCATGGTACCTGGGGAGCGGTTTGAAAGCAGGAGGACAAAAGATACCAGAGATGCATTAATTTAGAGGAGCACGGGAAAGGGCATCAGCAATAATATTATCTTTACCACTGATGTGCCTAATGTCGAGGTTGTATGGCTGTAAAAACAAAGCCCAACGCATAAGGCGCTGGTTGGGATTCTGCAAAGACTTCAAAAATGTCAAAGGATTATGGTCAGTGAATACAGTCAATGGAATCGAACTTGAACCGACATAGACCTCAAAGTGCTGTAAAGCCCAAATGAGACCCAAAGCCTCTTTTTCAATAGTAGAATAATTAAACTGATACTTTTTTTAAATTTCCGGGAGAAGAAACTAACAGGGAACTCAAAACCATCATCATTTTCGTGTAGGAGTACGGCACCTACGCCAATTTGACTAGCATCCTCCTGCAGTTTAAAGGATTTACTAAAATTTGGTGCTGCCAACACTGGAGCAGAACACAGTAATGCCTTAACTGACTCAAAAGCCGCCTGACAATGGGTGGACCACAAAAACTCTACCTTGGTCTTCAACAGGTTGGTCAATGTTTTTACAGAAGGATCGATAGTACCCAGCCATCCCAAGGAAGCGCATAAGCTCCTTTTTAGAAGCAGGCGAAGGAAATAGCTTCACTGGCCGTATTTTTGCCTCCACGGGACGGACAAAACCTTGACCCACGACTTTACTAAAGGTAGGCGACTGTGGCTTTGGCAAACTCACACTTTGCCAAGTTTATGGTCAACCTGGCCCATTCCAGCCGATCGAACAAGGCCTGCACTCTCCGGACATGCTCCTCCCAAGAATCAGAGTAGACACTGAACCTCAGTGTCCAGCTGTCGCTTCTTCTCCTCAGAAACCCTATAACATCTTTGCTCAATAGGCTTAGCATCTCCGATGTCTATGTCGTGTTCAACTAAATGAGTATGAGTTGGAGTGTCAGAAAATAAAGCCAGATACTTCTTAATCAACTCGACCAACTGGGTTCGCTTTTCAACATCTAGGTGATCAACTAAAGAACCAAGATTTTCCAAAGTCTGAGAATTCTTTAATCTTCCTCTCAAAATCTCATCTGAAGCTAAAGCTACCTTTTCTCCCACCTCCTCAAGATCAAGACCACCAGGGACAGGCACAGCAGCCAACGCTGACCTCTCCACAGGACTAGTGTCCCTCTGGTCAGAATCTCGAGAGTGATAAGCTTTCAAGAGATTCACATGATACAATTTGGAAGTTATGTCCAGGAGTTTCAACGAGATAGTTTAGATCAGACACTTTTCGCCAGACTGTGAGAACACTCAAATTTCGGTTTCGCAAGTTCACCTGCACGATACAACTTAAACCTAAACCCATTTACAAAATCAATAAGGTTCTGCGGTGGCTCCTCAGGTAAACATCCCTCCTGTAGAATAGCTAGAGGACCCCTGACCTTATGTCCAAACACTAACTCCATCCATCCATCCTTCTTCTGCCGCTTTATCTGGGGCCGGGTCGCGGGGGCAGCAGTCTGAGCAGGGACTCCCAGACTTCCTTCTCCCCAGACACTTCCAAACACTAACTCATTAGGGCTAAACCCTGTACTTTCCTGCACTACCTCACGAGCAGCGAGTAAAAGCCATGGTAAACCCTCTTCCCAATCTGCGGACAATTCAGTACAATATGCACTGAGCAAGGATTTCAAAGTTTGGTGGAACCGTTCTAATGCGCCTTGACTCTGAGCATGATACGCTGTTGACTTGTTATGTTTGACTTTCAACTGTTTAAGAATCTGAGCAAACATTTTGGAAGTAAAATTTGAACCTTGATCTGACTGAATGATCTTCGTAATAACAAATGTAGAAATGAACTGAGTTAAAGCTTTAACAACTTTGTGGTTGTAGTACGCAAAGAAAACGCTGCAGAATATCTACCAAATCACCCTCTTCCAAACCACACATCAAATTAACTTTATGTAGAGGGGATGAGAAAGGAACTAAACCCATTCCACGGATTAGAACACAACGTCCTGTATCTGACAGTTTGGAAAATGGCAACACAGATTCTAAAATAAAAGAATCTAAAGCTCCTGTGTCCCTCAAAATTTTAATTGGAATTTGCCGATTCCCATCTAAAAGAGACACAATACCATCTGAAATGAATGCTGAAAACTCACCCAGGGTAGATTCAGAACCAGCTTTGACCTGTTGGTAGAGCTCACCCTGGTGGACAGATGCTGCCATCACAGCCGGCTTGAATTGTCCGACCTTTTGGACTTATGCACAGGACAATCTTTTATCCAGTGACCCTCACCCTGACAGTATCTACAGGACCTAGTGTTAACTGGTCCTTTAGCCCCAACACTACCAACCTTTTGCTGAGGTTTTTGGAAGGGAATCCCAGGAATTGGTGACTTGGGTTTTAGCATAAACTCACTTTTATTCCAACTATCCCGGTGCGATTCAAAATTACATTTATGGGTCAACACATATTTATCTGCCTGGATAGCTGCTTCACTGGGAGACTTTACCTTACGTTCATTGATGTATGTAGCAACATAATCAGGTACAGAATATTTAAACTGCTCCAACACAATTAAATTAGACAAATCCTGTAAAGTAACCACCTCAGCAGCTGTAGACCATCGACTAAAGGCATTTGACAAATCGCTTACAAACTCTGAATAAGTCTGTGAATCCTGTTTCTTCCTGTAACAAAAACGTTGACGATAAGCTTCTGGAACGAGCTCATAGACTTTGAGGACTACTGCTTTAACAGTAGCTTGAACTTTGCTATCTGCTACACTTAGTGTTGAAAAAGCTTCCAGTGCTTTTCCTGTAAGTACACACTGTAACAAAGTAGTCCTATCTATATCTGACCAGGCCCTCGCATCAGCAATACGCTCAAACAAAACAAAGTACTTATCTGGATCCGACTCATGAAATTTAGGTAGTAACCGAAGATTCTGTGAAACATCAAACTAAGGCTGCCTTTCAACCACTGGTCTATTCAGGGCCGGCCCAGCCTATAAGCGAACTAAGCAGCCGCGTAGGGCCCCGAGGCGTTAATAGGGCCCCCAATCTGGCAACCCGTCTTATGTGAAGTGCAAGCGCAGCGTGCGCCACTAGTGTAGTAGCGCTGCTGGCGCGGCAGCGCACACAGCGGTAACATAAAACACACAAACTGCATTTATTTGTAATGACAATCTGGCAACCGAGACACCAAACCTGCGCTGATTGGTCAACTTCATTGTGCGCGAGCAGAACGAGAGCAAAACATAAACACAACACAACCTGGTCCTCATGTCCAGAGGAATATATCTCCTGGTGCCGAAAAACGAAAGAAGAAACTTCTTGACGATGTAAAGAAACTGCAAACTCAACAACACTCTCCAGGTATTGAACTTCTCTTACAAAGAGACGGTTAATGCTGCTGTTTGAAACAACACGATTCTGTCACGTTAGTTCGCTCAGGCTGGAGGCGAGGAGAGCTCTGCTCTGCGCACAATAATATGTGTCTTAATGAAAGATAATAAGCTTCACATTGACACCAGCCCCGTAGTGTCAGCTGCAGGTGAGGCCGGTGAGGGGCCTCTATGCCCCGGGTCACTAAGAGGCGGAGATCCGGTCCAGACGAGCGCCGTCTCGTCCAGAACCTCTGACGTGAGACTTTGGAGTGAACAGTGTGCGGCCCCTGTCCCGGGCCCCTGTGCCGGGCCCCTGTCCCGGGCCCCTGTGCAGGGCCCCTGTGCAGCCTCAGTTAGAGATGAGCGGGTTTGAGTGTGAGATCAATCGTGACTCGTGATGTCTGTTTGACTTTGACTTCTTAACGTGGAATGAGAGGAACGTAAAGGTTTATGCACGTAAGGTCCATCAGCCAATCACATCGCAGCATTGTTTCATGCAGGAGTCCAGTGTGTGATGTTCTGATCAGAACAAACATTTATATTGTAATTCACTTTTAATAGAGCAATAAAACATTTCAATTTATTTAAAAAGCATCATTAGACTATTTGTTATAAATTATAATAAATTGATAGTGAAAAATAACCAGACATATTATGATTACGTCTGTTATAGAATAATACTATATATTTTTATACAAAAGTGGCAAAGTTGCAGAAACGCAGTCTCTTCACTAGAGCGAGGTTTGGACCTTCACTTCTCGTTCTGTTCATTCTCTGGGAATAACATGTTTGTTTTATCAGTGTTAATTGTTAATCAAGCAATACTTATGCCATTTGTTTAATTTAATATAACTTGTTTTGTCACTTTGGCAAGAAGGAACAGTTGGGAGCAGTAAAAGATAAATTAGTAAGGATAACGATTACTTTTACATTTTCAGTTAAATTGAATCAATTTGACCATAATTATTTTTCATAGCCAATATTGTATTGAGTAATTAAGTACACTAATGTATTAATAACTGGCTTTAATCACTTTCTCCTGGCACAGTTTCATCACATCATCATTTTATAGCATTACAACCTCAACATTTTACTCTTACTTTAGCGGCTGGACCTCATTAAAATGCACCAGACCCAATTAAGGTCTGAAAATTTCAGGGGGAGGGCCCCCAGGCCCCCCCTGTTCATTAATTTAAACTAATGTGCTAATGTGGCTGTCGACCCTTAACCCCCCCAAATACACCCAAAAACGTATCTGGGACGTGTGTTATTTGTTCAGGGAGTAGAGGTGATGTCAGCGGAATACCAAGTTGCATTGTGGGATTTAAGTTATCAATATTTGAGCTTGTGAGGTGCTGAGAATAAACTAACTGGCAAACAGAGTTTTGGTGCTTTGTTTGCGTTGAAGAAAGTTCCCATATGTGAATTGTTCACTGACAATGGCAATAAAACTGATTCTGATGACGTGGTGAGGGGCCCCCAAAAATGTTTTCGCTTAGGGCCCCCTGAAGGCTTGGGCCGGCCCTGGGTCTATTGCCACTTCTCAACCTTTCCAGCTCTAGCTCATTCTCTTTACAGACTGGCTCCAGCTCTTTACAGCCTAGCTGCATTTACAACAGCTGCCTCTGCTGCTCAAAAGTTATCGTGACTTGAGTAGGCTGAAAAGCTGCTCCTTGACTGGCAACAGACTGAAAAAGAACACCAGCTTCCATAAGACCTTGTTTTAATGAATCCCTAACAGTTTCCTTTAACTTCCTATCCACAGCAATGCTCTGCAATCTCCAATAATTGTTCTTTTGTGCACAATTCCAAAGCTAATTCCGAAGGTGACTAAACAAAACTAACCAAAATGGAGGACATCTCGACCAAAAGACCAACTAAATTAACAAGACAAACTGCAAACTCACCTGCTGCCCAAACTGGGTTACTGGTAGAGAGATCCACCGCACTAAACTCTAAAAGCCACTGTACCAATAGGGCTACAGCCCCATTGGTACAGTGGCTTCCTGCACATGCAGCCACCCACAGGATCCCACAGATGTGAACCCGAGCCGAGGAAAAGGTGGCCCCACCCCTGAACCTTGGGGAGCCATGGGGAGCATCCAACAACAGGTAGGGGAGGGCCGTGACAATACTTTCATGAACTCCTCCTCCTCCTTTGCCCGATTCACCTAAAATGATCTGACGCTCATCATCAGGAGTGGGCCGGTCTGTGTGTGGCAAAGACGCACATTTTGACACGAATTTTAAAAAACAAATCCTTTTGAAATTGGGATCACAGTGGGATCGTTTAAACGATAATGTTCACTTTTCCTTCTATTAATTAGTATATACGAGACGTGCATGAGGGGAGGAGTCCAGTGACTTTTGCTGCCTAGCAGGACTAAACCCAGACTAAGAACACTCAAACATCTCTACTTATAAACTCGACTCGATCCATAAACGAGGGCAGGCAGTAGCAGAGCCACGGGGCGGGTGGTCCTGAAGCCACACCCCCAGACTGCTGCCATGACCCACAGTAAGGCCAATTCATACTTCATAAGAGGCGAGAAGTTTGTTCGTGCACCTCGGACTCTAGTGTTGGGCCTTCTCTGCTGGCCTAAACATATTCAGAATATATATATACATTTTCCCACAAATATGTATTCAATGATTCCCAGAGTGAGAGTTAATCTCTTCATGTCATGACTTTCCTCTTGTTGCTTCAGCCCCAGGTTGAGATTTGGAGGTCTTTATGTTAGATCTTTGATCCAATCATATTCAAATCAAATCAATTTATTTTTGTAAGGCCCAAAATCACAACAACAGTTGCCTCTGAGGGCCACAGTGAGAAATGAATCAACAATGTCTGTGGTGGCGAGGGACGATGTCCCAGGGTCCTCTGTCCTTAGACTCTCCTTCTGCAGGAAAAACTACAAAAAAAACCTCTTTGGGAAAAAAGCGTAGAAACCTGGAGGAGTTCCAGATGAAGGAGGATGTGACTCTCACAGACGGACAATTTTCAGCCATCATGTGATGCCCTCTGACCTTCATCTGCCCTCTGACCTTCATCTGCCCTCTGACCTTCATCTGCCCTCTGACCTTCATCTGCCCTCTGCCCTTCATCTGCCCTCTGACCTTCATCTACCTCTGACCTTCATCTGCCTCTGACCTTCATCTGCATCTGACCTTCATCTGCCCTCTGACCTTCATCTGCCCTCTGACCTTCATCTGCCCTCTGCCCTTCATCTACCTCTGACCTTCATCTGCCTCTGACCTTCATCTGCATCTGACCTTCATCTGCCCTCTGACCTTCATCTGCCCTCTGACCTTCATCTGCCCTCTGCCCTTCATCTGCCTCTGACCTTCATCTGCCCTCTGACCTTCATCTGCCTCTGACCTTCATCTGCCTCTGCCCTTCATCTGCCTCTGACCTTCATCTGCCCTCATCTGCCTCTGACCTTCATCTGCCCTCATCTGCCCTCTGACCTTAATCTGCCCTCTGCCCTTCATCTGCCTCTGACCTTCATCTGCCCTCTGACCTTCATCTGCCCTCATCTGCCCTCTGCCCTTCATCTGCCTCTGATCTTCATCTGCCCTCTGACCTTAATCTGCCTCTGACCTTCATCTGCCTCTGACCTTAATCTGCCTCTGCCCTTCATCTGCCTCTGACCTTCATCTGCCCTCATCTGCCTCTGACCTTCATCTGCATCTGCCCTTCATCTGCCTCTGACCTTCATCTGCCCTCTGCCCTTCATCTGCCCTCTGCCCTTCATCTGCCTCTGACCTTCATCTGCCCTCTGACCTTCATCTGCCCTCTGACCTTCATCTGCCTCTGACCTTCATCTGCCTCTGACCTTCATCTCCCCTCTGACCTTCATCTCCCCTCTGACCTTCATCTGCCCTCTGACCTTCATCTGCCCTCTGACTTTCATCTGCCCTCTGACCTTCATCTGCCCTCTGCCCTTCATCTACCTCTGCCCTTCATCTGCCCTCTGACCTTCATCTGCCCTCTGCCCTTCATCTGCCTCTGCCCTTCATCTGCCCTCTGACCTTCATCTGCCCTTCATCTGCTTCTGACCTTTATCTGCCCTCTGACCTTCATCTGCCCTCTGCCCTTCATCTGCCTCTGCCCTTCATCTGCCCTCTGACCTTCATCTGCCTCTGCCCTTCATCTGCCTCTGACCTTCATCTGCCCTCTGACCTTCATCTGCCTCTGACCTTCATCTGCTTCTGACCTTTATCTGCCCTCTGACCTTCATCTGCCCTCTGACCTTCATCTGCCTCTGACCTTCATCTGCCCTCTGACCTTCATCTGCCCTCATCTTCCCTCTGACCTTCATCTGCATCTGACCTTTATCTGCTTCTGACCTTTATCTGCCCTCTGACCTTCATCTGCCCTCTGCCCTTCATCTGCCTCTGCCCTTCATCTGCCTCTGACCTTCATCTGCCCTCTGCCCTTCATCTGCCCTCTGCCCTTCATCTGCCTCTGACCTTCATCTGCCCTCTGACCTTCATCTGCCTCTGACCTTCATCTGCCTCTGACCTTCATCTCCCCTCTGACCTTCATCTCCCCTCTGACCTTCATCTGCCCTCTGCCCTTCATCTGCCTCTGACCTTCATCTGCCCTCTGACCTTCATCTGCCCTCATCTGCCCTCTGCCCTTCATCTGCCTCTGACCTTCATCTGCCCTCTGACCTTCATCTGCCTCTGACCTTCATCTGCCTCTGACCTTAATCTGCCTCTGCCCTTCATCTGCCTCTGACCTTCATCTGCCCTCATCTGCCTCTGACCTTCATCTGCATCTGCCCTTCATCTGCCTCTGACCTTCATCTGCCCTCTGCCCTTCATCTGCCCTCTGCCCTTCATCTGCCTCTGACCTTCATCTGCCCTCTGACCTTCATCTGCCCTCTGACCTTCATCTGCCTCTGACCTTCATCTGCCTCTGACCTTCATCTCCCCTCTGACCTTCATCTCCCCTCTGACCTTCATCTGCCCTCTGACCTTCATCTGCCCTCTGACTTTCATCTGCCCTCTGACCTTCATCTGCCCTCTGCCCGTCATCTACCTCTGCCCTTCATCTGCCCTCTGACCTTCATCTGCCCTCTGCCCTTCATCTGCCTCTGCCCTTCATCTGCCTCTGACCTTCATCTGCCCTCTGACCTTCATCTGCCTCTGACCTTCATCTGCTTCTGACCTTCATCTGCCCTCTGACCTTCATCTGCCCTCATCTTCCCTCTGACCTTCATCTGCCTCTGACCTTCATCTGCCTCTGACCTTCATCTGCCCTCTGACCTTCATCTGCCCTCTGACCTTCATCTGCCTCTGACCTTCATCTGCCCTCTGACCTTCATCTGCCCTCATCTTCCCTCTGACCTTCATCTGCCTCTGACCTTCATCTGCCTCTGACCTTCATCTGCCCTCTGACCTTCATCTGCCTCTGACCTTCATCTGCCTCTGACCTTCATCTCCCCTCTGACCTTCATCTGCCCTCTGCCCTTCATCTGCCTCTGACCTTCATCTGCCCTCTGACCTTCATCTGCCCTCATCTGCCCTCTGCCCTTCATCTGCCTCTGACCTTCATCTGCCCTCTGACCTTCATCTGCCTCTGACTTTCATCTGCCTCTGACCTTAATCTGCCTCTGCCCTTCATCTGCCTCTGACCTTCATCTTCCCTCATCTGCCTCTGACCTTCATCTGCATCTGCCCTTCATCGGCCTCTGACCTTCATCTGCCCTCTGCCCTTCATCTGCCCTCTGCCCTTCATCTGCCTCTGACCTTCATCTGCCCTCTGACCTTCATCTGCCCTCTGACCTTCATCTGCCTCTGACCTTCATCTGCCTCTGACCTTCATCTCCCCTCTGACCTTCATCTCCCCTCTGACCTTCATCTGCCCTCTGACCTTCATCTGCCCTCTGACTTTCATCTGCCCTCTGACCTTCATCTGCCCTCTGCCCGTCATCTACCTCTGCCCTTCATCTGCCCTCTGACCTTCATCTGCCTCTGCCCTTCATCTGCCTCTGACCTTCATCTGCCTCTGACCTTCATCTGCCCTCTGACCTTCATCTGCCTCTGACCTTCATCTGCTTCTGACCTTTATCTGCCCTCTGACCTTCATCTGCCCTCTGACCTTCATCTGCCTCTGACCTTCATCTGCCCTCTGACCTTCATCTGCCTCTGACCTTCATCTGCCCTCTGACCTTCATCTGCCCTCATCTTCCCTCTGACCTTCATCTGCATCTGACCTTTATCATTACCTTTTTATTTGGTCAAGCCTTTTAAATGCACTTGTTTTAGGGACTGATTTGACTGTATATTGTTGTATATGTTTTGTTCACTGTAAGTTTTTTGTGTTTTTATTGTTTTATTCTGTGTTTTGTGAAGCACTTTGTGACTGTCTGTGAAAGGTGCTAAACAAATAAAATGTACTTACTTACTTATCTGCTCTCTGCCCTTAATCTGCCCTTTGACCTTCATCTGCTCTCTGCCCTTAATCTGCCCTTTGACCTTCATCTGCTCTCTGACCTTCATCTGCTCTCTGACCTTCATCTGCTCTCTGACCTTCATCCGACCTCTGACCTTCATCTGCTCTCTGACCTTCATCTGCTCTCTGACCTTCATCTGCTCTCTGACCTTCATCCGACCTCTGACCTTCAGACTCAACAGTGCGGGCGCTTGTACCTTAAAGTGAATGGAAATGAACATTTAGTGTCAATCAGCTTTAAAGTTGCTATTGCACGCCTTCTAGCAGGTGCATCACTTGCACATCTTTTGATTGGATCACCGATATTGAGAGGCGGGTCCTGTGGGCGGGGCTATGCAGAACCTCAGAACAAGAAAACTGAATTTTATAAACAAATTAATCCTTGTTCTACTGATCTGTTTTTTCAACCCACAATGTGGAAGGAAGAAAAGATCTGGAGGACCTCACTGAAGGTCCTCACAGGAGGACCTCACAGGAGGACCTCACAGGAGGACCTCACAGGAGGACCTCACTGAAGGTCCTCACAGGAGGACCTCACAGGAGGACCTCACAGGAGGACCTCACAGGAGGACCTCACTGAAGGTCCTCACAGGAGGACCTCACAGGAGGACCTCACAGGAGGACCTCACAGGAGGACCTCACAGGAGGACCTCACTGAAGGTCCTCACAGGAGGACCTCACAGGAGGACCTCACAGGAGGACCTCACTGAAGGACCTCACAGGAGGACCTCACTGAAGGACCTCACAGGAGGACCTCACAGGAGGACCTCACAGGAGGACCTCACTGAAGGTCCTCACAGGAGGACCTCACTGAAGGACCTCACAGGAGGACCTCACAGGAGGACCTCACAGGAGGACCTCACTGAAGGACCTCACAGGAGGACCTCACAGGAGGACCTCACTGAAGGACCTCACTGAAGGACCTCACAGGAGGACCTCACAGGAGGACCTCACTGAAGGACCTCACTGAAGGACCTCACAGGAGGACCTCACAGGAGGACCTCACTGAAGGACCTCACAGGAGGACCTCACAGGAGGACCTCACCTCACTGAAGGACCTCACAGGAGGACCTCACAGGAGGACCTCACTGAAGGACCTCACTGAAGGACCTCACAGGAGGACCTCACAGGAGGACCTCACTGAAGGACCTCACAGGAGGACCTCACAGGAGGACCTCACTGAAGGACCTCACTGAAGGACCTCACAGGAGGACCTCACAGGAGGACCTCACTGAAGGACCTCACAGGAGGACCTCACAGGAGGACCTCACCTCACTGAAGGACCTCACAGGAGGACCTCACAGGAGGACCTCACTGAAGGACCTCACAGGAGGACCTCACAGGAGGACCTCACCTCACTGAAGGACCTCACTGGAGGACCTCACCTCACTGGAGGACCTCACAGGAGGACCTCACCTCACTGGAGGACCTCACCTCACTGGAGGACCTCACAGAAGGACCTCACAGAAGGACCTCACTGAAGGACCTCACAGGAGGACCTCACAGGAGGACCTCACTGAAGGACCTCACAGGAGGACCTCACAGGAGGACCTCACCTCACTGAAGGACCTCACTGGAAGACCTCACCTCACTGAAGGACCTCAAAGGAGGACCTCACAGGAGGACCTCACTGAAGGACCTCACAGGAGGACCTCACAGGAGGACCTCACCTCACTGGAGGACCTCACCTCACTGGAGGACCTCACCTCACTGAAGGACCTCACTGGAGGACCTCACCTCACTGGAGGACCTCACTGGAGGACCTCACAGGAGGACCTCACTGGAGGACCTCACTGGAGGACCTCACTGGAGGACCTCACAGGAGGACCTCACAGGAGGACCTCACTGGAGGACCTCACAGGAGGACCTCACCTCACTGAAGGACCTCACTGGAGGACCTCACCTCACTGGAGGACCTCACTGGAGGACCTCACTGGAGGACCTCACAGGAGGACCTCACTGGAGGACCTCACTGGAGGACCTCACAGGAGGACCTCACAGGAGGACCTCACAGGAGGACCTCACCTCACTGGAGGACCTCACCTCACTGGAGGACCTCACTGGAGGACCTCACCTCACTGGAGGACCTCACAGGAGGACCTCACCTCACTGGAGGACCTCACAGGAGGACCTCACCTCACAGGAGGACCTCACAGGAGGACCTCACTGGAGGACCTCACTGGAGGACCTCACAGGAGGACCTCACAGGAGGACCTCACTGGAGGACCTCACCTCACTGGAGGACCTCACCTCACTGGAGGACCTCACCTCACTGGAGGACCTCACAGGAGGACCTCACCTCACAGGAGGACCTCACCTCACTGGAGGACCTCACAGGAGGACCTCACCTCACTGGAGGACCTCACAGGAGGACCTCACCTCACTGGAGGACCTCACAGGAGGACCTCACTGGAGCAGAACAAACAACACGAGACGTATTTTACATTTTCAGTAGTTTTATTGAAAAATGCCTCTTTTGTTCCTGAAATAAATAAGAAATTGGGCTGATTCAAACTCCTGATTGTGATGAACAAGAACAACAGCTTAAATGAGAACTAAACCGACGTAAATGTAAAAGACAGAACTGAACGTCACGTGAAAATACCACAGGCGCAGGTGAAAGTACAGATTATTATCGTTATTATATTAAAAAATCAGAAATATTTCTCTTGTGACGTGACTGAAGCTCGTACGTTACAGGCGCAAAGGGACGCAACATTCCCCCAAAACCAAACTCAAAAACTAGCTCCAAAACACACAAACGTACAGTGGCCCTGAAGGTCAAACCAGCAACAGGCCAAAAAAACAGGAACGTGTCGTTTTATACAGTTTATACTTGAAATGTTCAGATTCATTTGTCGATTTGATTTACGTTTTTCATGATGGTGTAGGCCACGCCCCCTCTGCCCTCGCCGGCATCAGGTGACCATCTGAGACGTTTCACATGACCCTCCTCCTTCTATCATGTCATAAAGGTGGTGTGGTTTGTCCTTCAGGGCCGCCGTAGCTCTCTTTAACCCTTTACGTTCACAGATGTGTATAAACTGCTCCAGGTGGTGGCGCTGTTGCCTCTTCACACGTCTCTCTTTGGAGCAGACTTAAGTCCTGGCTCTTAGGGACCGCCGCTGGAGCCGGGACTGAGTCTGGTCCAGAACCCGGACCGGGGACTGGCCTGGAGCGACAGGAAGAGCCACTGACAACAGGACTTTCAAAATAAAAGGCGGTGAGACGCGGCGGAGGCGGGTCCACAGTTTCTCATTCGTTTTTCTTTTATTTGATGAATGAGCTGCTATAATCAGACGTTCATCCGTATTGATCTGATTGGTTGCTGGCGCGTGGACACGCCCCCTCGCTCTCGCCGGTTGAAACAAAATAAAAGACATAATTGCAAAAGGATCAAACAGAAATATAAAGAGTTTGGTGCAGATTAAAGCGGCGAATTTGAAGCATTTAGAAAACCCTCTAGAACCTCTGGAACAACAACTTTTAACTGAAGCTGAAGGGGCTCTAGGACGCCCTCTGCTGGTGCACTAAAGGGCTCTAGGACGCCCTCTGCTGGTGCACTAAAGGGCTCTAGGACGCCCTCTGCTGGTGTACTAAAGGGCTCTAGGACGCCCTCTGCTGGTGCACTAAAGGGCTCTATGACGCCCTCTGCTGGTGCACTAAAGGGCTCTAGGACGCCCTCTGCTGGTGCGCTAAAGGGCTCTAGGACGCCCTCTGCTGGTGCACTAAAGGGCTCTAGGACGCCCTCTGCTGGTGCACTAAAGGGCTCTAGGACGCCCTCTGCTGGTGTACTAAAGGGCTCTAGGACGCCCTCTGCTGGTGTGCTAAAGGGCTGTAGGACGCCCTCTGCTGGTGCACTAAAGGGCTCTATGACGCCCTCTGCTGGTGTACTAAAGGGCTCTATGACGCCCTCTGCTGGTGCACTAAAGGGCTCTATGACGCCCTCTGCTGGTGCACTAAAGGGCTGTAGGACGCCCTCTGCTGGTGCACTAAAGGGCTCTATGACGCCCTCTGCTGGTGTGCTAAAGGGCTCTAGGACGCCCTCTGCTGGTGCACTAAAGGGCTCTAGGACGCCCTCTGCTGGTGCACTAAAGGGCTCTAGGACGCCCTCTGCTGGTGTGCTAAAGGGCTCTATGACGCCCTCTGCTGGTGCACTAAAGGGCTCTAGGACGCCCTCTGCTGGTGCACTAAAGGGCTCTATGACGCCCTCTGCTGGTGTACTAAAGGGCTCTAGGACGCCCTCTGCTGGTGCACTAAAGGGCTCTAGGACGCCCTCTGCTGGTGTACTAAAGGGCTGTAGGACGCCCTCTGCTGGTGTACTAAAGGGCTCTAGGACGCCCTCTGCTGGTGCACTAAAGGGCTCTAGGACGCCCTCTGCTGGTGTACTAAAGGGCTCTAGGACGCCCTCTGCTGGTGCACTAAAGGGCTCTAGGACGCCCTCTGCTGGTGTACTAAAGGGCTCTAGGACGCCCTCTGCTGGTGCACTAAAGGGCTCTAGGACGCCCTCTGCTGGTGTGCTAAAGGGCTGTAGGACGCCCTCTGCTGGTGCACTAAAGGGCTCTAGGACGCCCTCTGCTGGTGTACTAAAGGGCTCTAGGACGCCCTCTGCTGGTGCACTAAAGGGCTCTATGACGCCCTCTGCTGGTGTACTAAAGGGCTGTAGGACGCCCTCTGCTGGTGTGCTAAAGGGCTGTAGGACGCCCTCTGCTGGTGCACTAAAGGGCTGTAGGACGCCCTCTGCTGGTGCACTAAAGGGCTCTAGGACGCCCTCTGCTGGTGTACTAAAGGGCTCTAGGACGCCCTCTGCTGGTGCACTAAAGGGCTCTAGGACGCCCTCTGCTGGTGTACTAAAGGGCTCTAGGACGCCCTCTGCTGGTGTACTAAAGGGCTTTATTGCGGAGGTTCAGAGGGTTTGCCACTTCCTGTGAGAAACTCTGGCTTCAGTGATCCAGGCTGGGGTTAGTCACACTTTGAGCTGGTTTGAGCTGGTTTGAGCTGGTTTGAGCTGGTTTGAGCTGGTTTGAGCTGGTTTGAGCTGGTTTGAGCTGGTTTGAGCTGGTTTGGTGAGTAGTCGGTGTGGGCCGGTTAGTGCCGTGCTGCGTTTGAGTCAAAGCTACGTTCTTAACGTCGTTAACCTGAAAATGACGAGCGAGAGTCAGAGCAGCGAACGCACCACATGTTAGT
>NW_027315723.1:272500-319202 GCF_026437365.1 Eucyclogobius newberryi
ACTAAACCAGGGCTAAACCAGGACTAAAGAAGGACTAAACCAGGGCTAAACCAGGGCTAAACCAGGACTAAAGAAGGACTTAACCAGGTCTAAAGAAGGACTAAACCAGGTCTAAAGAAGGACTTAACCAGGTCTAAAGAAGGACTAAACCAGGTCTAAAGAAGGACTAAACCAGGTCTAAAGAAGGAGTAAACCAGGTCTAAAGAAGGACTAAACCAGGTCTAAAGAAGAACTAAACCAGGTCTAAAGAAGGAGTAAACCAGGTCTAAAGAAGGACTAAACCAGGTCTAAAGAAGGAGTAAACCAGGTCTAAAGAAGGACTAAACCAGGTCTAAAGAAGAACTAAACCAGGTCTAAAGAAGGAGTAAACCAGGTCTAAAGAAGGACTAAACCAGGTCTAAAGAAGGACTAAACCAGGTCTAAAGAAGGACTAAACCAGGTCTAAAGAAGGACTTAACCAGGTCTAAAGAAGGACTAAACCAGGTCTAAAGAAGGACTAAACCAGGGCTAAACCAGGGCTAAACCAGGTCTAAAGAAGGACTTAACCAGGTCTAAAGAAGGACTAAACCAGGTCTAAAGAAGGACTAAACCAGGTCTAAAGAAGGAGTAAACCAGGTCTAAAGAAGGACTAAACCAGGTCTAAAGAAGGACTAAACCAGGTCTAAAGAAGGAGTAAACCAGGGCTAAAGAAGGACTAAACCAGGTCTAAAGAAGGACTAAACCAGGTCTAAAGAAGGACTTAACCAGGTCTAAAGAAGGACTTAACCAGGTCTAAAGAAGGACTAAACCAGGGCTAAAGAAGGACTAAACCAGGTCTAAAGAAGGAGTAAACCAGGTCTAAAGAAGGACTTAACCAGGTCTAAAGAAGGACTAAACCAGGTCTAAAGAAGGACTAAACCAGGGCTAAACCAGGACTAAACCAGGTCTAAAGAAGGACTAAACCAGGGCTAAACCAGAGCTAAACCAGGGCTAAACCAGGACTAAACCAGGACTAAACCAGGACTAAACCAGGTCTAAAGAAGGACTAAACCAGGGCTAAACCAGGACTAAACCAGGTCTAAAGAAGGACTAAACCAGGGCTAAACCAGAGCTAAACCAGGGCTAAACCAGGTCTAAAGAAGGACTAAACCATGACTAAACCAGGGCTAAACCAGGTCTAAACCAGGACTAAACCAGGGCTAAACCAGGACTAAACCAGGGCTAAACCAGGTCTAAACCAGGTCCAAACCAGGTCTAAACCAGGTCTAAACCAGGACTAAACCAGGACTAAACCAGGGCTAAACCAGGTCTAAAGCAGGACTAAACCAGGACTAAACCAGGGCTAAACCAGGACTAAACCAGGACTAAACCAGGACTAAACCAGGGCTAAACCAGGACTAAACCAGGACTAAACCAGGACTAAACCAGGTCTACACCAGGACTCACTCTCTCTCCTTTGTCTCCCTTCAGTCCGATCAGACCCTGAGAACACAAACAAACAGATGTATTTCTTTAATGGTCATTTTTGTCTGGACAAAACACAAAAGAAAAGGTCAGAAAGGAATAAACTCTTTCAGATTGTTATCTAGAGGCTTCGGCCGCAGAGCGCTCTAGAGGCTTCGGCCGCAGAGCGCTCTAGAGGCTTCGGCTGCAGAGCGCTCTAGAGGCTTCGGCCGCACGGCGCTCTAGAGGCTTCGGCTGCAGAGCGCTCTAGAGGCTTCGGCCGCACGGCGCTCTAGAGGCTTCGGCCGCAGAGCGCTCTAGAGGCTTCGGCCGCACGGCGCTCTAGAGGCTTCGGCCGCAGAGCGCTCTAGAGGCTTCGGCCGCAGAGCGCTCTAGAGGGCTTCGGCCGCACGGCGCTCTAGAGGCTTCGGCCGCAGAGCGCTCTAGAGGCTTCGGCCGCAGAGCGCTCTAGAGGGCTTCGGCCGCACGGCGCTCTAGAGGCTTCGGCCGCACGGCGCTCTAGAGGCTTCGGCCGCAGAGCGCTCTAGAGGCTTCGGCCGCACGGCGCTCTAGAGGCTTCGGCCGCAGAGCGCTCTAGAGGCTTCGGCCGCAGGGCGCTCTAGAGGCTTCGGCCGCAGAGCGCTCTAGAGGGCTTCGGCCGCACGGCGCTCTAGAGGCTTCGGCCGCAGAGCGCTCTAGAGGCTTCGGCCGCACGGCGCTCTAGAGGCTTCGGCCGCAGAGCGCTCTAGAGGCTTCGGCCGCAGAGCGCTCTAGAGGGCTTCGGCCGCACAGCGCTCTAGAGGCTTCGGCCGCACGGCGCTCTGGAGGCTTCGACCGCAGGGCGCTCTGGAGGCTTCGGCCGCAGAGCGCTCTAGAGGCTTCAGACGCAGGGTGCTCTAGAGTCTCGTCAAACTGTCGAACACGAAAATAATCCTCAGTGAGCTTCACTCACAGGTGTGCCATTCTCTCCGGGATTTCCTGGAGATCCTGCGTTTCCATGGGATCCTGGAGATCCTGGAGGCCCCTGGAACATCACAGCAGAGTCAAGTCAGTCTGGTCAGGTCCAGAGACAGGCCCAGAGTCAGGTCCAGAGACAGGTCCAGAGACAGGTCCAGAGACAGGTCCGAAGTCAGGTCCAGAGTCAGGCCCAGAGACAGGTCCAGAGACAGGTCCAGAGACAGGTCCAGAGTCAGGCCCAGAGACAGGTCCAGAGACAGGTCCAGAGACAGTCAGGTCCAGAGACAGGTCCAGAGTCAGGCCCAGAGACAGGTTCAGAGACAGGTCCAAAGACAGGTCCAGAGTCAGGTCCAGAGTCAGGTCCAGAGACAGGTCGAGAGTCAGGTCCAGAGACAGGTCCAGAGACAGGTCCAGAGTCAGGCCCAGAGACAGGTCCAGAGACAGGTCCAGAGACAGGTCCAGAATCAGGCCCAGAGACAGGTCGAGAGTCAGGTCCAGAGACAGGTCCAGAGTCAGGTCCAGAGACAGGTCCAGAGTCAGGCCCAGAGACAGGTCCAGAGACAGGTCCAGAGACAGGTCCAGAGTCAGGCCCAGAGACAGGTCCAGAGACAGGTCCAGTCTTAGTGTCTGGCAGCACAATGTGACTCACCATGGAACCTGGAGCTCCTCTGGGTCCCGTGGGTCCTTCTTTCCCCTGGGGGCCCTGTGGGGGGCAGCACCGAGTGTTTAATGTGAATGTCTCCAACGTGTCAACAAAGACATTCAAACGTCTTATATTTGACAGATTTGGGCCGTTTGGACACGTCACATGACCTAAACTCTGCACTCACCCTGACTCCGGCTGGTCCCACGGGTCCCGCGGGGCCTGCAGGTCCAGGAAGACCCTAGAGCAAGACAAAAGGTTTCACTACAGCTCTGAAAAGACCTAGTCCAGACCCGGTCCAGACCCGGTCCAGACCCGGTCCAGACCCGGTCCAGACCTGGTCCAGACCTGGAAAAAGTGTTGTAATTCTTGAATTACATTTTATAATTCTTCATTTCCCCTAAACATCTCAGACCAAATGAACTGGAGCATTTTGACTTTTGACACAGTGAAATGTCTTGTCTCGCTCTGCTTCTCCTGAGTGTCCTTCTCCTGATGGACCTTCTCCTGATGGACCTTCTCCTGATGGACCTTCTCCTGATGGTCCATCTCCTGATGGACCTTCTCCTTATGGTCCATCTCCTGATGGACCTTCTCCTGATGGTCCATCTCCTGATGGACCTTCTCCTGAGTGTCCTTCTCCTGATGGACCTTCTCCTGATGGACCTTCTCCTGATGGTCCATCTCCTGATGGTCCATCTCCTGATGGACCTTCTCCTGAGTGTCCTTCTCCTGATGGACCTTCTCCTGATGGTCCATCTCCTGATGGACCTTCTCCTGAGTGTCCTTCTCCTGATGGACCTTCTCCTGAAGGTCCATCTCCTGATGGACCTTCTCCTGATGGTCCATCTCCTGATGGACCTTCTGCATCTCGTCCTGGAGCTGGAGGTAGAAACCTGGAGGAAAAAAACAGGGACCCACCTTCTGACCGGGTAGACCTGAGTCTCCGGGATCACCTTTAGGTCCAGGACGGCCCTGAGCAGAAAAAGGAACAGAGGATCAGAGGAGGCTCAGAGGAGGCTCAGAGGAGGCTCAGAGGAGGGTCAGTCAGAGGAGGCTGAGAGGAGGGTCAGAAGAGGGTCAGGAGGAGGGTCAGAGGAGGCTCAGAGGAGGGTCAGAGGAGGCTCAGAGGAGGGTCAGTCAGAGGATGCTCAGAGGAGGCTCAGAGGAGGGTCAGAGGAGGCTCAGTCAGAGGAGGGTCAGTCAGAGGAGGGTCAGAGGAGGGTCAGAGGAGGCTCAGAGGAGGGTCAGAGGAGGGTCAGAGGAGGGTCAGAGGAGGGTCAGTCAGAGGATGCTCAGAGGAGGCTCAGAGGAGGGTCAGAGGAGGCTCAGTCAGAGGAGGGTCAGTCAGAGGAGGGTCAGAGGAGGGTCAGAGGAGGCTCAGAGGAGGGTCAGAGGAGGCTCAGAGGAGGGTCAGAGGAGGGTCAGTCAGAGGAGGCTCAGAGGAGGGTCAGAGGAGGCTCAGAGGAGGCTCAGAGGAGGGTCAGAGGAGGCTCAGAGGAGGCTCAGAGGAGGGTCAGAGGAGGCTCAGAGGAGGGTCAGAGGAGGGTCAGAGGAGGCTCAGAGGAGGGTCCGTCAGAGGATGCTCAGAGGAGGGTCAGAGGAGGGTCAGGAGGAGGGTCAGAGGAGGGTCAGATGAGGGTCAGTCAGAGGAGGGTCAGAGGAGGCTCAGAGGAGGGTCAGAGGAGGGTCAGAGGAGGCTCAGAGGAGGCTCAGAGGAGGGTCAGAGGAGGCTCAGAGGAGGGTCAGAGGAGGGTCAGAGGAGGCTCAGAGGAGGGTCCGTCAGAGGATGCTCAGAGGAGGGTCAGAGGAGGGTCAGGAGGAGGGTCAGAGGAGGGTCAGATGAGGGTCAGTCAGAGGAGGGTCAGAGGAGGCTCAGAGGAGGGTCAGAGGAGGCTCAGAGGAGGGTCAGAGGAGGCTCAGAGGAGGCTCAGAGGAGGGTCAGAGGAGGCTCAGAGGAGGGTCAGAGGAGGCTCAGAGGAGGCTCAGAGGAGGCTCAGAGGAGGCTCACAGCTTCTCCGGGGATCGACATTCCACTGGGCCCCTGAGGACCGGGCAGGCCCATGGGTCCTGGAGGCCCGTTGTCTCCACGAGGTCCGATCGGGCCCTGGACAGAAACATTTATTCATCGGTTTCTGACTAAAAATAAAACAATCAACAAAAAAATAACAATAATAAAAAAATAAAATATTTAATATAAGATAAAAGAATATCCTATAATATAAAATCATATAAATAATTTCATTAAAATAGTATAGATTCTCACCGCTGGACCAGTCTCTCCGCGCTCTCCTCGTGGCCCTTTACTTCCTGGAGCTCCCTGAAACACATGAACGATTTACCATCTTCAAAACAAAGAGTAAAGGGTCTAAACCAGGACTAAAAGGGGCCTGGTTAGACCTGGTTTAGACCTGGTTTAGACCTGGTTTAGACCTGGTTTAGACCTGGTTTGGACCTGGTTTGGACCTGGTTTAGACCTGGTTTAGTCCTGGTTTGGACCTGGTTTGGACCTGGTTTGGACCTGGTTTAGTCCTGGTTTAGTCCTGGTTTGGACCTGGTTTGGACCTGGTTTAGTCCTGGTTTAGTCCTGGTTTGGACCTGGTTTGGACCTGGTTTGGACCTGGTTTGGACCTGGTTTAGACCTGGTTTGGACCTGGTTTGGACCTGGTTTGGACCTGGTTTAGTCCTGGTTTGGACCTGGTTTGGACCTGGCTCTTGCTCAGAGCTGTAGCAGATGTTGGATCTTCGTTGACAGATTCGAAATAAAGATAAATTCTTTTTACACAAACGAGGCTCCGATTTGTGGAAAAACCTCCTTCATCTTTGTTTGATCCACTTTAAGTCTAGACATAAGTCAAACTCTGAAAAGTGCTGCCTCCTGTTTGGAAAAGTCCTGGTCCAGAACCCAGTCCTGGCCCTGGTCCAGATCCAGATCCCAGTCCCGGTTTGGTCCTGGTCCTGGTCCCGGTCCAGGTCCTGGTCCTGGTCCTGGTCCTGGTCCAGGTCCTGGTCCTGGTCCTGGTCCTGGTCCAGGTCCTGGTCCTGGTCCTGGTCCTGGTCCTGGTCCTGGTCCTGGTCCAGGTCCTGGTCCTGGTCCTGGTCCTGGTCCTGGTCCTGGTCCTGGTCCTGGTCCTGGTCCTGGTCCTGGTCCTGGTCTTGGTCTTGGTCCTGGTCCAGGTCCTGGTCCAGGTCCTGGTCCAGGTCCTGGTCCTGGTCTCTTGATGAGGTGAGAGTGACATGAAGCAGTAAAAGAGGATCAGACATGAACTATGTAAAAACAGAACCAGATCTGACTCTGGAGAGAGAAAGTTAAAGGACAGTTTATTTGTAGAGCACGAGTCAAAACACGAGTCAAAACACGAGTCAAAGCGTGAGTCAAAGCGCGAGTCAAAACGCGAGTCAAAACGCGAGTCAAAGCATGAGTCAAAACGCGAGTAAAAACGCGAGTCAAAGGGCGAGTCAAAGCACGAATCAAAGCGCGAGTCAAAGCGCGAGTCAAAGCACGAGTCAAAGCGCGAGTCAAAGGGCGAGTCAAAGCGCGAGTCAAAGGGCGAGTCAAAGCGCGAGTCAAAACGCGAGTCAAAGCGCAAGTCAAAACACGAGTCAAAGCGCGAGTCAAAGCGCGATTCAAAGCGTGATTCAAAGCACGAGTCAAAACACGATTCAAAACGCGAGTCAAAGCATGAGTAAAAACGCAAGTCAAAACGCGAGTAAAAACGCGAGTCAAAGGGCGAGTCAAAGCACGAGTCAAAGCGCGAGTCAAAACGCGAGTCAAAACGCGAGTCAAAGCGCGAGTCAAAGCACGAGTCAAAACACGAGTCAAAGCGCGAGTCAAAGCGCGATTCAAAGCGTGATTCAAAGCACGAGTCAAAGCGCGATTCAAAACGCGAGTCAAAGGGCGAGTCAAAACGCGAGTCAAAGCGCGATTCAAAGCGCGATTCAAAGCGTGATTCAAAGCACGAGTCAAAGCGCGATTCAAAACGCGAGTCAAAGGGCGAGTCAAAACGCGAGTCAAAGCGCGATTCAAAGCGTGATTCAAAGCACGAGTCAAAGCGCGAGTCAAAGCGCGATTCAAAGCGTGATTCAAAGCACGAGTCAAAGCGCGAGTCAAAGCGCGAGTCAAAGCGTGATTCAAAGCACGAGTCAAAGCGCGATTCAAAACGCGAGTCAAAGCGCGAGTCAAAGCACGAGTCAAAACACGAGTTGCTTCACAGGAAATAAAGCGCATTAAAATCATAAAGACAGAAATCACAAAACCTTCATTTCTATTCATTAAATGTAACAGTTTTGTTGACATGAATCATACAGGAGCTCCACAGGGCTGTGTACTTTCCCCTCTGTTCTTCTCCCTGTACACAAACAACTGCACCTCCAGCCACAACACCACCCTCATCGCCATGACGACGCCACCCTCATCGGGCTCATCTGGGATGAGTCTCTACAGGAGGTGGAGCGGCAGGTGGAGCGGCAGGTGGAGCGGCAGGTGCAGTAGAAACAACCTGTTCAATGTTTGATGTTTGTGATGCACCAGTCGATTGACCAATGGCAATAAACCTCAGTCTGATTCTGACATTTTGTCCGTGTTTAGTGATCCAGATGGAAAACCAGAGCTATTGGCCCACACTGGCCCACACCGGCCCACACCGGTCCACACCGGCCCACACTGGACCTCACTGGACCACACCGGTCCACACTGGCCCACACTGGACCACACTGGCCCACACTGGATCACACTGGCCCACACTGGACCACACTGGTCCACACTGGACCACACTGGTCCACACTGACCCACACTGACCCACACTGGCCCACACCGGCAGAAATTCCAGACACCCTTTCTCATATTTATTTGATGTTGCCATGGTGACAGGCGTCTCGAGGATGGACACATCACTTTTAGACTGATTCTTTCCCATATCGACGCACTATCTGCCTCTGCACACGTCTGTGCTGACCACGTGTATCTTAAACCACGACTCTCTGGGTGATGCCGCCACCTTGTGGGTGGAGCTTGTGGGTGTCAGTGACTTTGTGAAGTTTGACACAGATTCTCTCTCTGTCGCCCCCTTTTGGACACGTCATGTCTTTGCTCATTTACTTCAGTCTCTAAAAGTGGTCAAATCTATTTGTTTGCTGTATTTGAGGAGACTTTACATTGTCTTTTTATTGTTTAATCTTTGCACCGAGTTTGTTCCAGAAACATCCTGGTCCTTCTGGTCTTTCCACAGTTTTGGGAACGACACAGAGTCACTGCGGTTTAGATTGAAAGTAGCAGTTTTTCTTGTATAAAATGTGGACTTCTTACACTGGATGACACGGAGTTGTATCTCGAGTCCTTTTTCAGATTCTGAAGCAAATATCTGTGTTTTCAGCTCATCATTCTTGGTTTACTTAAAAAAAGTCCTGATTAAAAAGCAAAATAAATAAGGAAAGCGTCTGAACTCATCAGAACATTAAAGATACTTTAAAAACACAGAGGTTCAAAAGAGAATTTCTCTTTCATTAAACTTTAGTTCACTGTGAACCGCAGAATGGACCTCATTAAAGACCTCAGCATGAACCTCATTATGGACCACAACATGGACCTCATTATGGACCACAACATGGACCTCATTATGGACCATAACATGGACCTCAGCATGGACCTCAGCATGGACCTCAGCATGGACCTCATTATGGACCACAACATGGACCTCAGCATGGACCTCAGCATGGACCACAACATGGACCTCAGCATGGACCTCATTATGGACCACAACATGGACCTCAGCATGGACCTCATTATGGACCTCAGCATGGACCTCAGCATGGACCACAACATGGACCTCAACATGGACCTCAGCATGGACCTTATTATGGACCATAACATGGACCTCAGCATGGACCTCAGCATGGACCTCATTATGGACCACAACATGGACCTTATTATGGACCACAACATGGACCTCATTATGGACCTCAACACGGACCTCAGCATGGACCTCAACATGGACCTCATTATGGACCACAACATGGACCACAACATGGACCTCATTATGGACCTCAACACGGACCTCAGCATGGACCTCAACATGGACCTCATTATGGACCACAACATGGACCTTATTATGGACCACAACATGGACCTCATTATGGACCTCAACACGGACCTCAGCATGGACCTCAACATGGACCTCATTATGGACCACAACATGGACCTTATTATGGACCACAACATGGACCTCATTATGGACCTCAACACGGACCTCAGCATGGACCTCAACATGGACCTCAGCATGGACCTTATTATGGACCATAACATGGACCTCAGCATGGACCTCAGCATGGACCTCAGCATGGACCTCAGCATGGACCACAACATGGACCTCAGCATGGACCTCATTATGGACCACAACATGGACCTTATTATGGACCACAACATGGACCTCATTATGGACCTCAACACGGACCTCAGCATGGACCTCAACATGGACCTCAGCATGGACCTTATTATGGACCACAACATGGACCTCATTATGGACCTCAGCATGGACCTCAGCATGGACCACAACATGGACCTCAGCATGGACCTCATTATGGACCACAACATGGACCTCATTATGGACCTCAACACGGACCTCAGCATGGACCTCAACATGGACCTCAGCATGGACCTCATTATGGACCACAACATGGACCTCATTATGGACCATAACATGGACCACAACATGGACCTCATTATGGACCACAACATGGACCTCATTATGGACCACAACATGGACCTCATTATGGACCACAACATGGACCTCAGCATGGACCTCATTATGGACCACAACATGGACCTCAGCATGGACCTCATTATGGACCATAACATGGACCACAACATGGACCTCATTATGGACCACAACATGGACCTCATTATGGACCACAACATGGACCTCAGCATGGACCTCATTATGGACCATAACATGGACCACAACATGGACCTCATTATGGACCACAACATGGACCTCATTATGGACCACAACATGGACCTCATTATGGACCACAACATGGACCTCAGCATGGACCTCATTATGGACCACAACATGGACCTCAGCATGGACCTCATTATGGACCACAACATGGACCTCAGCATGGACCTCAATATGGACCATAACATGGACCACAACATGGACCTCATTATGGACCACAACATGGACCTCATTATGGACCACAACATGGACCTCATTATGGACCACAACATGGACCTCAGCATGGACCTCAACATGGACCTCAGCATGGACCTTATTATGGACCATAACATGGACCTCAGCATGGACCTCAGCATGGACCTCATTATGGACCACAACATGGACCTCATTATGGACCATAACATGGACCACAACATGGACCTCATTATGGACCTCATTATGGACCTCACCATGAACCTCACTATGGACCTCATTAGGGACCTCAGCATGGACCTCATTATGGACCACAACATGGACCTCAGCATGGACCTCATTATGGACCACAACATGGACCTCATTATGGACCACAACATGGACCTCATTATGGACCACAACATGGACCTCAGCATGGACCTCATTATCGACCTCAACATGGACCTCAACATTGGAGGTGACGTCATTTCCGGTGAGTGTGTCGCGTTTTCAGAGCTGTTCGTTCTTAGAGCCTTTTACCGATTAATCCACGAATTATACACACTATTTACGCATCATATACACGAAAGTGAACGTTTGATTTCTCCGCAAACAATCCGGAGCCTCAAGCCGCTCGCTTTTCAGTATTTCGTGGATTAAAAAGCCCTCCTCACTCTCTAGCTCCAGCCTGAACTAGCCTAGCGTAGCCTAGCCGCTAGCGTCATGGCTGGATCTACCTTTACCTGTTTGAGCTGTCATATGTCGAGTCAGAACCCTGGCTCCTTCTCTGATGACAGGTGCGTGAAGTGCAGTGTAGTGGTAGTTTTGGAGGCCAGGGTTACGGAGTTAGAAGCGCGGATCCGCTGTTTAGAGGAGCTAAAGTCCAGTTATAGTTCGGTTTTAGCGCGAGGGCTACCGGACCGCGCTGCAGGGCGTAGCATTAGCATTAGCAGTAGCAGTAAGGCCGAGCTCAGCCCCTCAGCGTCTCCCTTGCAGCCAGGACTAGACCAGGAACAGAATAGGGACCATTTTGTGACAGTTCGGAGGGGACAAGGCGCTAAACGCCGAACCTCAGAGCGCCGTGAGCTTCACGTCTATAATAGGTTTTCTCCCCTCAGTGAACAAACGCCCGCTGAACACACGAGAGAAACTCTTGTAATCGGGAGTTCTATTGTTAGAGACGTGAAGCTGCCAGCTGCTAGCGTTAGGTGTTACCCGGGGGCCAGAATGGGTGACATCGAAGGAAACCTTAGGATCTTAAAGCGGAGTAGGACCCGTTTCCGGCGAGTCGTGATTCACGCAGGCGGTAACGACGCCCGGCGGAGACAATCAGAGGTGCTCAAAGTTCAAGTAGCCGCGGTGTGTGACCTAGCGAAGTCGATGTCGGACACTGTAATATTTTCTGGTCCCCTGCCCAATCGGATCAATGCTGAATTGTACAGCCGTCTCTCAGCATTCAACAACTGGTTATCCAGATGGTGCCCTCAAAACAACGTTGTCTTTATTGATAACTGGAGTGCGTTTTGGGGAAAGCCCGGGCTCATACGCAGGGATGGCATCCATCCGACTTCGGAGGGTACATCCCTATTAGTTCGGAATTTGACCGATAGTCTTAGTCGTGTTAAGTGACCATCTAGGGATGAGCCCCGGGCGCAGAGCAGCAGCTTAAGACGCTCCTCTGTCGCTGAACTCTCGCCCGTTCTGTTACCTGTGAAGTGTTCAGATTCAAGACAGATAGAGACTGTGTGTGTCCCTCGTGTCCCTCGTGTCCCTCGTGTCCCTCGTGTCCCTCGCGTCCCTCGTGTCCCTCGTGTCCCTCGTGTCCCTCGCGTCCCTCGTGTCCCTCGTGTCCCTCGCGTCCCTCGTGTCCCTCGTGTCCCTCGTGTCCCTCGTGTCCCTCGTACAAATAATGCCAAAAAGTCACATCTCAGAAAAAATATTTCAGGCTCAGACCAAATAACTTAAGGAAAATAACAATCACAAATGACACAAATACACAAATGAATAAACACGTAAAATGTGGACTGCTAAACATTAGAGCAATTTCCTCCAAATCGCTCTTAGTTAATGAATTAATTAGTGACTATAACATAGATCTTCAGCTCCAACTGAAACGTGGCTTCAACAAGACGACTACGTCAGACTAAATGAGTCCACCCCACCCACCCATGTTAACCCCACCCACCCATGTTAACCCCACCCACCCATGTAAACCCCACCCACCCATGTTAACCCCACCCACCCATGTTAACCCCACCCACCCATGTTAACCCCACCCACCCATGTAAACCCCACCCACCCATGTTAACCCCACCCACCCATGTAAACCCCACCCACTCATGTTAACCCCACCCACCCATGTTAACCCCACCCACCCATGTAAACCCCACCCACCCATGTTAACCCCACCCACCCATGTTAACCCCACCCACCCATGTAAACCCCACCCACCCATGTAAACCCCACCCACCCATGTTAACCCCACCCACCCATGTAAACCCCACCCACCCATGTTAACCCCACCCACCCATGTAAACCCCACCCACTCATGTTAACCCCACCCACTCATGTTAACCCCACCCACTCATGTTAACCCCACCCACCCATGTAAACCCCACCCACCCATGTAAACCCCACCCACCCATGTTAACCCCACCCACTCATGTTAACCCCACCCACCCATGTTAACCCCACCCACCCATGTCAACCCCACCCACCCATGTTAACCCCACCCACTCATGTTAACCCCACCCACCCATGTTAACCCCACCCACCCATGTTAACCCCACCCACCCATGTTAACCCCACCCACTCATGTTAACCCCACCCACCCATGTTAACCCCACCCACCCATGTTAACCCCACCCACCCATGTTAACCCCACCCACCCATGTTACCTGTCACACCTCCAGGAGCACAGGCCGAGGTGGTGGTGTGGCAGTGATCTCACACTCAAGCGACTCATGAGCCCTAAAACTAACAATGCATTTCACTCATTTAAAGCCTCATGTGTCGATCACATGTCCAAATATGAAAAACCAAAAAGGAGTTTTGTTCATAGTTATCTACCGACCTCCTGGTCCTACTCAGAGTTTTTAACAGAGTTTTCTGACTTTAGATCAAACTTAGTGTTAGCCTGGGATAAAATAGTTATAGTTGGAGACTTTAATATCCAGGTGAACGTGAGTGATGACTCTCTCAGTAATGCCTTCAGCGCCTTGTTAGACAGCATTGGTTTCACTCAGAATGTAAATAAACCGACTCACACTCACAAGAACACTCTGGATCTTGTCCTAACGTATGGAACAGAGATTAGTGACCTCATTGTCTCCCTCAAAACTCTATATTGTCAGATCATTTCCTAATTACCTTCCAGTTTATTCTTAAAGATCATCCAGTCCCACAAAATAAAGTTATAATGAAAAGGACAATATCTGAAAAATCTATCTCAAAATTCAAAGAAATAATAGAGCCAATATTCAGTGACATGTCATGTGATCGTGTCATGTGATCATGTCATCATGTCATGTGATCATGTCATGTGATCATGTCATGTGATCATGTCATGTGATCATGTCATCATGTCATGTGATCATGTCATGTGATCATGTCATGTGATCATGTCATGTGCTCATGTCATGTGATCATGTCATGTGATCATGTCATGTGATCACGTCATGTGATCACGTCATGTGATCATGTCATGTGCTCATGTCATGTGCTCATGTCATGTGATCATGTCATGTGATCACGTCATGTGATCACGTCATGTGATCACGTCATCATGTCATGTGATCATGTCATGTGCTCATGTCATGTGACCATGTCATGTGATCATGTCATGTGCTCATGTCATGTGATCACGTCATGTGCTCATGTCATGTGATCATGTCATGTGATCATGTCATGTGAATTCTCTGAAGTCTGCTCTTGACGTTGTCGCGCCGTTAAAATAGAAGGTCATTAGGTCAAAGCGCCTCCTCCTGGTACAACCAAGAACTGCGTTCACATAAACAAAGAGTTAGAAAGTTAGAGGGATTATTTCGTCGCTCTCACACAGAAGAATCCCTAAAAGCATGGAAAAGTTGCCTGCTGTCCTATAAGCAGGCTCTGCGTGAGGCCCAAACCAGATATTATTCAAATATAATAGAAGTCAACAAAAGTAACACTAAATTCCTTTTCAGCGCTGTAGCTCGGCTAACAAACTGTCACAGTGCAGTAGAGCCCTCAATCCCAGCTACACTTAGCTCTGATGATTTCCTCCTATTTTTTAACAATAAAATAAAAACAATCAGAGATAAATTAGATGAAATTACCCCCGCTATTAGCCCTGAACTAGCCCAAGCTGTAAATCTAACGTCCCATATAAATCCACCTGTAAACTTAGAAAGGTTCACAGCTGTTGATCAAGCAGAGATAACTTCAGCCATTATGTCCTCTAAAAGCTCAACTTGTGTCCTAGACCCCATTCCAAGCTCCTCAAAGACATTCTTCCCCTAATTATAGACTCTATTCTTAATATAATAAATACTTCACTCGAAAGTGGCTATGTTCCACAGTCCTTCAAACATGCAGTCATTAAACCTCTTCTGAAAAAGACTCATCTAGATCCCGACCTATTGGTAAACTACAGACCTATTTCAAATCTTCCCTTCGTCTCGAAAATCCTTGAAAAAGTTGTAGTAAAACAGCTTTGTCGCCACCTGCAGGACAATAACTTATTTGAAGTTTTCCAGTCAGGGTTCAGAGCCCACCACAGCACTGAAACTGCACTAGTTAAAGTCACAAATGATTTGTTATTAGCCGCTGACGATGGACTGGTCTCAATCCTGGTTCTGTTGGACCTCAGCGCAGCGTTTGACCATCGACCACAACATTCTACTGCAGAGGTTAGAATGTGATGTAGGTGTTGGAGGAACAGCCCTCAGCTGGTTTAAATCCTATTTATCTGATAGGTTCCAATTTGTTAATGTAAACCAGAGCTCCTCACCAAGCTCTAAAGTAATTTACGGTGTGCCACAGGGTTCGGTACTCGGTCCAATTCTGTTTACTCTTTATATGCTGCCATTAGGCAACATTATCAGGTCACATGGCATTAACTTCCACTGCTATGCAGATGACACTCAGCTGTATTTATCAATGAAACCTGATCAGAGCGATCAAGGAGACAGACTTAGTACTTGTGTGAAGGAGATAAAAACCTGGATGACACTAAACTACCTGCTTCTTAACCCTGAAAAAACCGAGGTCATTGTGCTTGGCCCTAAGCATCTACGAGACGCTCTATCTGAGCAGATAGTCACACTGGACAATGTCAGTGTAGCCTCCAGTTCTACTGTAAGAAACCTTGGAGTCTTATTTGACCAGGAGCTCTCATTTAAAGCTCATATAAATCAAGCTTGTAAAACAGACTCTTTCCATTTGCGCAACAAGAGCCAAAATCAGAAGAATCCTGCCTAAAAGTGATGCCGAAAAACTTATCCATGCATTTGTAACGACTAGATTAGACTACTGTAACTCCCTGCTTGCAGCGTGTCCTAAAAGCTCCATAAAAAGCTTTCAACTGGTTCAAAATGCAGCAGCAAGATTACTAACAGGAACAAAAAGAAGAGAGCACATTACGCCGGTGCTGAAGTCTCTTCACTGGCTCCTGTCCAGTTTAGAATCACATTTAAAATTCTACTCTTGACCTACAAAGCCATAAATGACATGGCCCCATCCGACCTCAAAGATGCTATAGAACCATATCATCCAAACAGAGCTCTTCACTCTCAGAATGCCGGCCTTCTGATGGTCCCAAGAGTCTCTAAAAGTACTGTAGGAGGTAGAGCGTTTAGCTCCCAAGCTCCTGTGTTATGGAATCAGCTCCCGACCCATGTTAAATCTGCTGACACAGTCTCTTCATTTAAGTCCAGGATTAAAACGTTCCTCTTCGAAATCGCTTATGGTCAGACTAGTTAGGATCAGAAACATAAACCCACAGCTAAACCCACAGCTTCAGCTAGGAGTAACTGTGCTGGGGGAAGTATGGCAGCTTGAGCACTATCCTCTTCTTCTTCTGACTACTTATGCTATCAAACAATATTTATTTTTTGATTCCACTTGCAAACTGTTCACCACCTTCTTTTCTTTCTCTCACTCCTGAGGACCTGTGGACCCAGATGCCCCTCCCCTGGTGAAGTGGTCCCTGCCCTGTGTGGACGGTCCCTCATCTGCCTGAGGAGTGGGTCCAACTCGCCCCCGACGGTCCCTCATCTGCCTGAAGAGTGGGTCCAGCTCGACTCAGACGGTCCCTCGTCTGCCTGAAGAGTGGGTCCAGCTCGACTCAGACGGTCCCTCTTCTGCCTGAAGAGTGGGTCCAGCTCGACTCAGACGGTCCCTCTTCTGCCTGAAGAGTGGGTCCAGCTCGACTCAGACGGTCCCTCTTCTGCCTGAAGAGTGGGTCCAGTTCGCCTCAGTCGGTCCCTCATCTGCCTGAAGAGTGGGTCCAGCTCCAGTCTCCTCGTGTCCGTCTGTCCGTCTGTGAGAGTCGGATCTCTCCTTCACTGGAACTCCTCCAGGTTTCTACGCTTTTTTCCCAAAGAGGTTTTTTTGTAGTTTTTCCTGGCCGAGAAGGAGAGTCTAAGGACAGAGGACCCTGGGACATCGTCCCTCGCCACCACAGACATTGTCTGACTCCATCGTCCCCACAGACATTGTTGATTCATTTCTCCCTGTGGCCCTCAGAGGCAACTGTTGTTGTGATTTTGGGCCTTACAAAAATAAATTGATTTGATTTGATGGACCTCAGCATGGACCTCATTATGGACCTGAGCATAGACCTCATTATGGACCTCGTCATGGACCTCAGCATGGACCTCATTATGGACCTGATTATGGACCTGAGCATGGACCTCATTATGGACCTCAGCATGGACCTCATTATGGACCTCACCATGGACCTCATTATGGACCTCACCATGGACCTCACTATGGACCTCATTAGGGACCTCAGCATGGACCTCATTATGGACCATAACATGGACCTCAGCATGGACCTCATTATGGACCACAACATGGACCTCAGCATGGACCTCATTATCAACCTCAACATGGACCTCAACATGGACCTCAGCATGGACCTCAGCATGGACCTCATTATGGACCTTAGCATGGACCTCATTATGGACCTCAGCAGGGACCTCAAAGCTGAGGTCAGAACATAAAACATGGACAGGACCAAATGTTTTGAACTGAATCATGACCTTCAGAGGAGAAACCAAAGTCTCACTGTGTTTGTGTGTGACTCACCACTGGCCCCTGGGGGCCCGGAACACCACTGGACTGAGATGTGCAGGAGCAGGCGTTTGGCAGAGAAGGACACTTCAGCTCATCCCTCTGAAAGAACCAGAAGTCACACACTTCACTTCTGTCCTACGTCCTCAAACGTCTCCACAAACCACCAACACCTGAAGCTGGACCTGAAGCTGGACCTGAAGCTGGACCTGAACCTGGACCTGAAGCTGGACCTGAAGCTGGACCTGAACCTGGACCTGAAGCTGGACCTGAAGCTGGACCTGAAGCTGGACCTGAAGCTGGACCTGAAGCTGGACCTGAACCTGGACCTGAAGCTGGACCTGAAGCTGGACCTGAACCTGGACCTGAAGCTGGACCTGAAGCTGGACCTGGACCTGAAGCTGGACCTGAAGCTGGACCTGAAGCTGGACCTGAAGCTGGACCTGAACCTGGACCTGGACCCTGAAGCTGGAACTGAAGCTGGACCTGAAGCTGGACCTGAAGCTGGACCTGAAGCTGGACATGGACCTGGACCTGAAGCTGGACCTGAAGCTGGACCTGGACCTGAAGCTGGACCTGAAGCTGGACCTGAAGCTGGACCTGAACCTGGACCTGGACCCTGAAGCTGGAACTGAAGCTGGACCTGAAGCTGGACCTGAAGCTGGACCTGAAGCTGGACATGGACCTGGACCTGGAGCTGGAGCTGGACCTGAAGCTGGACCTGAAGCTGGACCTGAACCTGGACCTGGACCCTGAAGCTGGAACTGAAGCTGGACCTGAAGCTGGACCTGAAGCTGGACCTGAAGCTGGACATGGACCTGGACCTGGAGCTGGAGCTGGACCTGAAGCTGGACCTGGACCTGAAGCTGGACCTGAAGCTGGACCTGAAGCTGGACCTGGATCTGAAGCTGGACCTGGACCTGAAGCTGGACCTGAAGCTGGACCTGAAGCTGGACGTGGACCTGAAGCTGGACCTGAAGATGGACCTGGATCTGAAGCTGGACCAGGATCTGAAGCTGGACCTGAAGATGGACCTGGATATGAAGCTGGACCTGGATCTGAAGATGGACCTGAAGCTGGACCTGGACCTGAAGCTGGACCTGAAGCTGGACCTGGATCTGAAGATGGACCTGAAGCTGGACCTGGACCTGAAGCTGGACCTGAAGCTGGACCTGGATCTGAAGCTGGACCTGAAGCTGGACTTGGATCTGAAGCTGGACCTGAAGCTGGACCTGGATCTGAAGCTGGACATGGATCTGAAGCTGGACCTGAAGCTGGACCTGAAGCTGGACCTGAAGCTGGACCTAGACCTGAAGCTGGACCTGAAGCTGGACCTGGACCTGAAGCTGGACCTGAAGCTGGACCTGGATCTGAAGCTGGACCTGAAGCTGGACCTGAAGCTGGACCTGGATCTGAAGCTGGACCTGGATCTGAAGCTGGACCTGAAGCTGGACCTGGACCTGAAGCTGGACCTGAAGCTGGACCTGGATCTGAAGCTGGATCTGAAGCTGGACCTGAAGCTGGACCTGAAGCTGGACCAGGACCTGAAGCTGGACCTGGACCTGGACCTGAAGCTGGACCTGGACCTGAAGCTGGACCTGGACCTGAAGCTGGACCTGAAGCTGGACCTGAAGCTGGACCTGGACCTGGACCTGAAGCTGGACCTGAAGCTGGACCTGGACCTGAAGCTGGACCTGAAGCTGGACCTGAAGCTGGACGTGGACCTGGACCTGAAGCTGGACCTGAAGCTGGACCTGAAGCTGGACCTGGATCTGAAGCTGGACTTGAAGCTGGACCTGGACCTGAAGCTGAACCTGAAGCTGGACCTGGATCTGAAGCTGGACCTTAAGCTGGAACTGAAGCTGGACCAGGACCTGAAGTTGGACCTGGACCTGGACCTGAAGCTGGACCTGGACCTGAAGCTGGACCAGGACCTGAAGCTGGACCAGGACCTGAAGCTGGACCTGAAGCTGGACCTGAAGCTGGACCTGGACCTGAAGCTGGACCTGAAGCTGGACCTGAAGCTGGACCTGAAGCTGGACCTCAACGAGCCTTTTCCACTGTAAGAGTTTCTGTTCATTGAGTCAGAGCAGAAGAGAAGGTTCCTCTCCGTTTGAGCTGAGTTTGTGTTTATGATGTAAAACTGATATTGTAGTCTGATTACTCTGTGAAGTCTGATTACTCTGTGAAGTCTGATTACTCTGTGAGCGCCGCGTAAACGCTGGTCAGGAGCTCAGAGGAACATCTCAGTTCAGACTTTCACAGATAAAGCTGAATCTCTCTCCAGGCTTCGGCCAAACTGAGCCAAGGTCAGAGCTGAGGAGAACGTGGAGGTGCTTCTTCTCACCGTGGACGAAAGGTTCAGAAGAAGAAAAGTGTGGGTGTGAGGAGAACGTGGAGGTGCTTCTACTCACCGTGGACGGAAGGTCACAGCAGCGATCGCGACTGTTCCAGGCCAAACTGCAAACCATGTCAAACATCTGTAGCTGGAACTAGAATCAAACCGAAAAGCACAAGACACGTCACCCAAAGTACAACAATGAGACACAACAATGAGACACAACAATGAGACACAATAATGAGACACAACAATGAGACACAATAATGAGACACAACAATGAGACACAACAATGAGACACAACAATGAGACACAACAATGAGACACAACAATGAGACACAACAATGAGACACAATAATGAGACACAACAATGAGACACAACAATGAGACACAATAATGAGACACAACAATGAGACACAACAATGAGACACAATAATGAGACACAACAATGAGACACAATAATGAGACACCACAATGAGACACAATAATGAGACACAATAATGAGACACAATAATGAGACACAATAATGAGACACAATAATGAGACACAACAATGAGACACAATAATGAGACACAACAATGAGACACAACAATGAGAGACAACAATGAGACACAACAATGAGACACAACAATGAGACACAATAATGAGACACAATAATGAGACACCACAATGAGACACAACAATGAGAGACAACAATGAGACACAACAATGAGACACAACAATGAGACACAACAATGAGACAAAACAATGAGACACAACAATGAGACACAACAATGAGACAAAACAAAGACACAACAATGAGAGACACCAATGAGACACAACAATGAGACACAACAATGAGAGACAACAATGAGACACAACAATGAGACACAACACTGAGACACCACAATGAGACACAACAATGAGACACAACAATGAGACACATCAATGAGACACAACAATGAGAGACACCAATGAGACACAACAATGAGACAAAACAATGAGACACAACAATGAGACACAACAATGAGACAAAACAATGAGACACAACAATGAGAGACACCAATGAGACACAACAATGAGACACAACAATGAGAGACAACAATGAGACACAACAATGAGACACAACACTGAGACACCACAATGAGACACAACAATGAGACACAACAATGAGACACATCAATGAGACACCACAATGAGACACATCAATGAGACACAACAATGAGACACAACAATGAGAGACACCAATGAGACACCACAATGAGACACAACAATGAGACACAACAATGAGACACAACAATGAGAGACAACAATGAGAGACAACAATGAGACACAACACTGAGACACCACAATGAGACACAACACTGAGACACCACAATGAGACACAACAATGAGACACATCAATGAGACACAACAATGAGACACCACAATGAGACACATCAATGAGACACAACAATGAGACACAATAATGAGACACCACAATGAGACACAACAATGAGAGACAACAATGAGACACAACAATGAGACACAACAATGAGACACAACACAGACGGTTTCAATATAAGACACAGCGTTACGGACAAAAGAAGGTTTAGCAGAAGATGTGAGGAATAACTCTAGAGCTGGACACGGAGCAGGAACATGTGGGCGGGACTTGTATTATGGGATTTACTAGACTTTTCTGCTGTAGCGTGATTCATATCCGAGATCAGGCGCCATAGCAGGAGCTCACGGTGCTTAGAGCAGGTCCTACTCACTGTAGCAGGAGTTCACGGTGCTTAGAGCAGGTCCTACTCACTGTAGCAGGAGCTCACGGTGCTTAGAACAGGTCCCACTCACTGTGGCAGGAGCTCACGGTGCTTAGAGCAGGTCCTACTCACTGTAGCAGGAGCTCACGGTGCTTAGAGCAGGTCCTACTCACTGTGGCAGGAGCTCACGGTGCTTAGAGCAGGTCCTACTCACTGTGGCAGGAGCTCACGGTGCTTAGGGCAGGTCCCACTCACTGTAACAGGAGCTCACGGTGCTTAGAACAGGTCCTACTCACTGTGACAGGAGCTCACGGTGCTTAGAGCAGGTCCTACTCACTGTGACAGGAGCTCACGGTGCTTAGAGCAGGTCCCACTCACTGTAGCAGGAGCTCACGGTGCTTAGAACAGGTCCCACTCACTGTAACAGGAGCTCACGGTGCTTAGAACAGGTCCTACTCACTGTGGCAGGAGCTCACGGTGCTTAGAACAGGTCCTACTCACTGTGGCAGGAGCTCACGGTGCTTAGAACAGGTCCTATCACTGTAGCAGGAGCTCACGGTGCTTAGAGCAGGTCCTATCACTGTAGCAGGAGCTCACGGTGCTTAGAGCAGGTCCTACTCACTGTGGCAGGAGCTCACGGTGCTTAGAGCAGGTCCTACTCACTGTAGCAGGAGCTCACGGTGCTTAGAACAGGTCCCACTCACTGTAGCAGGAGCTCACGGTGCTTAGAACAGGTCCTACTCACTGTGGCAGGAGCTCACGGTGCTTAGGGCAGGTCCTACTCACTGTAACAGGAGCTCACGGTGCTTAGGGCAGGTCCCACTCACTGTAACAGGAGCTCACGGTGCTTAGAACAGGTCCTACTCACTGTGACAGGAGCTCACGGTGCTTAGAGCAGGTCCTACTCACTGTGACAGGAGCTCACGGTGCTTAGAGCAGGTCCCACTCACTGTAGCAGGAGCTCACGGTGCTTAGGGCAGGTCCCACTCACTGTAACAGGAGCTCACGGTGCTTAGAACAGGTCCTACTCACTGTGGCAGGAGCTCACGGTGCTTAGAACAGGTCCTATCACTGTAGCAGGAGCTCACGGTGCTTAGAACAGGTCCTATCACTGTGGCAGGAGCTCACGGTGCTTAGGGCAGGTCCTACTCACTGTGACAGGAGCTCACGGTGCTTAGAGCAGGTCCTACTCACTGTAGCAGGAGCTCACGGTGCTTAGAACAGGTCCTATCACTGTGGCAGGAGCTCACGGTGCTTAGGGCAGGTCCCACTCACTGTAACAGGAGCTCACGGTGCTTAGAACAGGTCCTACTCACTGTAGCAGGAGCTCACGGTGCTTAGAACAGGTCCTACTCACTGTGACAGGAGCTCACGGTGCTTAGAACAGGTCCCACTCACTGTGGCAGGAGCTCACGGTGCTTAGAGCAGGTCCTACTCACTGTGGCAGGAGCTCACGGTGCTTAGAACAGGTCCTACTCACTGTAGCAGGAGCTCACGGTGCTTAGGGCAGGTCCCACTCACTGTGGCAGGAGCTCACGGTGCTTAGAGCAGGTCCTATCACTGTAGCAGGAGCTCACGGTGCTTAGGGCAGGTCCTACTCACTGTAGCAGGAGCTCACGGTGCTTAGGGCAGGTCCTACTCACTGTAGCAGGAGCTCACGGTGCTTAGAGCAGGTCCTATCACTGTAGCAGGAGCTCACGGTGCTTAGGGCAGGTCCTACTCACTGTAGCAGGAGCTCACGGTGCTTAGGGCAGGTCCTACTCACTGTAGCAGGAGCTCACGGTGCTTAGAGCAGGTCCTACTCACTGTGGCAGGAGCTCACGGTGCTTAGAGCAGGTCCTACTCACTGTGGCAGGAGCTCACGGTGCTTGGAGCAGGTCCTACTCACTGTAGCAGGAGCTCACGGTGCTTAGAGCAGGTCCTACTCACTGTGGCTGACTGGCCCTCGGAGCCGATGCTCTTGCTCATCTTGCCCAGGACCTGGTATCCGTCTGAGGAGGTGTTTCCCGCCTCCTTCAGCTCCTTCTCGCTCACTTCCTGACAGTCGACGTTCAGCTTCACCGACGTTGCCGACACCATCACGTGCAGCTGGAGACAAACACACAAACTACTGTCACACAAAGGACTGTCACACAACTGACACACACACACACACTTTACAGTTCACGACAACGTCACAACATCCAGAAGTTTAGAGCAAGTGAAAAAAGCTGACATTCGACCCAAAACATGAGCTGCGCGGACAAACAAACATGACAATAGACTAGTGTGGTTATGTGTTGTGTGTTTATGTGTTGTGTGGCTATGTGTTGTGTGGCTATGTGTTGTGTGGTTATGTGTTGTGTGGTTACGTGTTGTGTGGTTACGTGTTGTGTGGTTACGTGTTGTGTGGCTATGTGTTGTGTGGTTATGTGTTGTGTGGTTATGTGTTGTGTGGTTATGTGTTGTGTGGTTATGTGTTGTGTGGTTACGTGTTGTGTGGTTACGTGTTGTGTGGTTATGTGTTGTGTGGCTATGTGTTGTGTGGCTATGTGTTGTGTGGTTATGTGTTGTGTGGTTATGTGTTGTGTGGTTATGTGTTGTGTGGTTATGTGTTGTGTGGTTATGTGTTGTGTGGTTATGTGTTGTGTGGCTATGTGTTGTGTGGTTATGTGTTGTGTGGCTATGTGTTGTGTGGCTATGTGTTGTGTGGTTATGTGTTGTGTGGTTATGTGTTGTGTGGTTATGTGTTGTGTGGTTATGTGTTGTGTGGCTACGTGTTGTGTGGTTACGTGTTGTGTGGTTACGTGTTGTGTGGTTATGTGTTGTGTGGTTACGTGTTGTGTGGTTACGTGTTGTGTGGTTACGTGTTGTGTGGTTACGTGTTGTGTGGTTACGTGTTGTGTGGTTATGTGTTGTGTGGTTATGTGTTGTGTGGTTATGTGTTGTGTGGTAACGTGTTGTGTGGCTATGTGTTGTGTGGTTATGTGTTGTGTGGTTATGTGTTGTGTGGTTATGTGTTGTGTGGTTATGTGTTGTGTGGTTTTGTGTGTTGTGTGGTTGTGTTGTGTGGTTTTGTGTGTTGTGTGGTTGTGTGTGTTGTGTGTTGTGTGGTTCTGTGTGGTTTTGTGTGTTGTGTGGTTGTGTTGTGTGGTTTTGTGTGTTGTGTGGTTGTGTTGTGTGGTTTTGTGGTTGTGTGTGTTGTGTGGTTCTGTGTGCTGTGTGGTTTTGTGTTGTGTGGTTTTGTGTGTTGTGTGGTTTTGTGTGTTGTGTGGTATTTCTGTGTTGTGTGGTTGTGTGGTTGTGTGTTGTGTGGGTTTGTGTTGTGTGGGTTTGTGTTGTGTGGTTTTGTATTGTGTGATTGTGTGGTTGTGTGTTGTGTGGTTTTGTGTGTTGTGTGGTTTTGTATTGTGTGATTGTGTGGTTGTGTGCTGTGTGGTTGTGTGTTGTGTGGTTTTGTGTATTGTGTGTAGTGTGGTTTTGTGTGTAGTGTGGTTTTGTATTGTGTGATTGTGTGGTTGTGTGTTGTTTGGTTTTGTGTGTTGTTGTTGAGTTTGTCGCCACCTTGTGGAAGCTGCCGTGGAAGATTCTTTTCACAGCGTCGCTATCGAACTTCACCGTCTGAATCTCTCCGCTCTGGTCTTTGTTGTAGAAGGAGATCGTCTGAGAGGAGGCTGAAGGAGACCATAAGAGGAGACCATAAGAGCATGAAGACCATAAGAGCATGAAGGAGTCGCAGAGGAGACCATAAGAGCACAAAGGCTGAAGGAAATGCAGAGAAGACCATAAGAGCATGAAGACTGAAGGAGAGATGCAGAGGAGACCATAAGAGCACGAAGGCTGAAGGAGACGCAGAGGAGACCATGAGAGCATGAAGGCTGAAGGAGACGCAGAGGAGACCATAAGAGTATGAAGGCTGAAGGAGACGCAGAGGAGACCATGAGAGCATGAAGGCTGAAGGAGACGCAGAGGAGACCATAAGAGCACAAAGGCTGAAGGAAATGCAGAGAAGACCATAAGAGCATGAAGACTGAAGGAGAGATGCAGAGGAGACCATAAGAGCACGAAGGCTGAAGGAAATGCAGAGAAGACCATAAGAGCATGAAGACTGAAGGAGAGATGCAGAGGAGACCATAAGAGCACGAAGGCTGAAGGAGACGCAGAGGAGACCATGAGAGCATGAAGGCTGAAGGAGACGCAGAGGAGACCATAAGAGTATGAAGGCTGAAGGAGACGCAGAGGAGACCATAAGAGTATGAAGGAGACGCAGAGGAGACCATAAGAGCACAAAGGCTGAAGGAGACGCAGAGGAGACCATAAGAGTATGAAGGAGACGCAGAGGAGACCATAAGAGCACAAAGGCTGAAGGAAATGCAGAGAAGACCATAAGAGCATGAAGACTGAAGTAGAGATGCAGAGGAGACCATAAGAGTATGAAGGAGACGCAGAGGAGACCATGAGAGCATGAAGGCTGAAGGAGACGCAGAGGAGACCATGAGAGCATGAAGGCTGAAGGAGACGCAGAGGAGACCATGAGAGCATGAAGGCTGAAGGAGATGCAGAGGAGACCATAAGAGCACGAAGGCTGAAGGAGACGCAGAGGAGACCATGAGAGCATGAAGGCTGAAGGAGACGCAGAGGAGACCATAAGAGCACAAAGGCTGAAGGAAATGCAGAGAAGACCATAAGAGCATGAAGACTGAAGGAGAGATGCAGAGGAGACCATAAGAGCACGAAGGCTGAAGGAGACGCAGAGGAGACCATAAGAGTATGAAGGCTGAAGGAGACGCAGAGGAGACCATGAGAGCATGAAGGCTGAAGGAGACGCAGAGGAGACCATAAGAGTATGAAGGCTGAAGGAGACGCAGAGGAGACCATGAGAGCATGAAGGCTGAAGGAGACGCAGAGGAGACCATAAGAGCACAAAGGCTGAAGGAGACGCAGAGGAGACCATAAGAGTATGAAGGAGACGCAGAGGAGACCATAAGAGCACAAAGGCTGAAGGAGACGCAGAGGAGACCATAAGAGTATGAAGGAGACGCAGAGGAGACCATAAGAGCACAAAGGCTGAAGGAAATGCAGAGAAGACCATAAGAGCATGAAGACTGAAGTAGAGATGCAGAGGAGACCATGAGAGCATGAAGGCTGAAGTAGAGATGCAGAGGAGACCATAAGAGTATGAAGGAGACGCAGAGGAGACCATGAGAGCATGAAGGCTGAAGGAGACGCAGAGGAGACCATAAGAGTATGAAGGCTGAAGGAGACGCAGAGGAGACCATAAGAGTATGAAGGAGACGCAGAGGAGACCATAAGAGCACAAAGGCTGAAGGAGACGCAGAGGAGACCATAAGAGTATGAAGGAGACGCAGAGGAGACCATAAGAGCACAAAGGCTGAAGGAAATGCAGAGAAGACCATAAGAGCATGAAGACTGAAGTAGAGATGCAGAGGAGACCATAAGAGTATGAAGGAGACGCAGAGGAGACCATAAGAGCACAAAGGCTGAAGGAAATGCAGAGAAGACCATAAGAGCATGAAGACTGAAGTAGAGATGCAGAGGAGACCATAAGAGTATGAAGGCTGAAGGAGACGCAGAGGAGACCATGAGAGCATGAAGGCTGAAGGAGACGCAGAGGAGACCATGAGAGCATGAAGGCTGAAGGAGACGCAGAGGAGACCATAAGAGTATGAAGGCTGAACCAGAACTGAACCAGGTCTGAACCATCCTCCCCCGTCCTCCCCGTCCTCCCCTCGTCCCCCAGGACTCACGGTCCACGGTGAGGCCGGTCTCTGGCTTGTGGTCCTTGCTGGACACTTGCCACAGGTCAAAGGCCTCAGAGGGAGAGTCCGGGAGCAGGCGCAGCAGCAGGATCAGGGTGTAGGTGCTGGGCAGGCCGTCAGGGTGGATGTCTCTGAAGCAGAAGGACATTAGAGTGAGCTTCACCCTCCGTGTGGCACAGGCGGCACATGTGCTGCTGCGGCACAGGCGGCACATGTGCTGCTGCCCTGGGGCCTGTTTCAGTTTATGTGTCATTAAGTGCAAAAGAATGATTATATTTATTATTCTGGGTGGGAATAATAAATGGGAGGGAAAACCACCCAGAATCCTGGTCCAGTCCCAGTCCAGACCCGGTTCAGTCCCGGTCCAGTCCCAGTCCAAACCCGGTTCAGTCCCGGTTCAGTCCCGGTTCAGTCCCGGTCCAGTCCCGGTCCAGTCTCAGTCCAGTCTCAGTCCAGTCCCAGGTAGTCTCGGTCCAGTCCCGATTCAATCTCGGTCCAGTCCCGGTTCAGTCCCCGGTCAGTCCCGGGCCAGTCCCGGTTCAGTCCCCGGTCAGTCCCGGGCCAGTCCCGGTTCAGTACCGGTCCAGTCTCGGTCCAGTCCCGGGTAGTCTTGGTCCAGTCCCGGTTCAGTCCCGGTCCAGTCCCGGTCCAGTCTCAGTCCAGTCTCAGTCCAGTCCCAGGTAGTCTCGGTCCAGTCCCGATTCAATCTCGGTCCAGTCCCGGTTCAGTCCCCGGTCAGTCCCGGGCCAGTCCCGGTTCAGTCCCCGGTCAGTCCCGGGCCAGTCCCGGTTCAGTACCGGTCCAGTCCCGGTTCAGTCCCGGTCCAGTCCCGGTCCAGTCTCAGTCCAGTCTCAGTCCAGTCCCAGGTAGTCTCGGTCCAGTCCCGATACAATCCCGGTTCAGTCCCGGTTCAGTCCCCGGTCAGTCCCGGTTCCCGGTTCAGACTCACGAGGACGGCTGTGAGATGTAGGCGTTCTTGTGCAGTCTGTAGGACGTGTAGCTGTTGAAGGATCCCGGTTCCATGGAGACGCCGCTCTGGTAGCTGTAGGTCTTCTCCGTCAGGTTGAAGGCCTCCATCATATGGAAGCCTGCAGGGACAAACAGGGACAAACAGGGACAAACAGGGACAAACAGGGACAAACAGACCCAAAGTCACTTGAACGGCTGCGTGTCGGAGGGTCAGGAGAAGTGACCTGAACGATGACGGTCACTCACCTGGAGAAGTGAAGCCGTTGAGGAAGATGAGCGGGCAGGCTGCGGAGGAAACACAGGCTTTTAGTGTGAAAGGGTCTGAGTGGCGGCTTCCTGTTTGCCTCTGTACTCACAGGAAGTGGAGGTCTCACAAATGAAGGTGATCAGGTTCTCTTTGATGGTGTCGAAGGCGTCGAAGTCGTCCACCACAAAAACATGACGGTCGCTCGGTTTGGAGCCGATCTGCTGCAGCTCCGAGAAGTCCACGTCCGCCACGCCGATGGCAAACACGCTGTAGCCTGACAGAGAGCACTGTTACTGCTACTACTGCTACTGCTACTGCTACTACTACTACTGCTACTGCTACTGCTACTGCTACTACTGCTACTGCTACTACTGCTACTGCTACTGCTACTACTGCTACTGCTACTACTGCTACTGCTACTACTGCTACTGCTACTGCTACTACTGCTACTGTTACTGCTACTGCTACTACTACTACTGCTACTGCTACTGCTACTACTGCTACTGCTACTGCTACTACTGCTACTGTTACTGCTACTGCTACTACTACTACTGCTACTGCTACTGCTACTACTGCTACTGCTACTGCTACTACTGCTACTGCTACTACTGCTACTGCTACTGCTACTACTGCTACTGTTACTGCTACTGCTACTACTACTACTGCTACTGCTACTGCTACTACTGCTACTGCTACTGCTACTACTACTACTGCTACTGCTACTGCTACTACTGCTACTGCTACTACTGCTACTGCTACTGCTACTACTACTACTGTTACTGCTACTGCTACTACTACTACTGCTACTGCTACTGCTACTACTGCTACTGCTACTACTACTACTGCTACTGCTACTACTACTACTGCTACTGCTACTGCTACTGCTACTGCTACTACTGCTACTGCTACTACTGCTACTGCTACTGCTACTACTGCTACTGCTACTGCTACTACTGCTACTGCTACTACTGCTACTGCTACTGCTACTACTGCTACTGTTACTGCTACTGCTACTACTACTACTGCTACTGCTACTGCTACTACTGCTACTGCTACTGCTACTACTGCTACTGCTACTACTGCTACTGCTACTGCTACTACTACTACTACTACTGTTACTGCTACTGCTACTACTACTACCCAGCACCTCGGACTTGACCAACCGGTGTTACCACAAACTTGTCTTTGTTGAAGTAGATTGAGAGACCATCTCATTAAGGCTTTAGGTGGAAGGATTTAGGAGTCTAAAATGTTCTGTATTTCTGGAGCCTCCAGTACGTGGCCGGATCAGGCAATAGGTTTGATCTAGAAGATTGCCATGTAGGAAACACATGTAATGGCAGAAAATGGGTCATGTCATGTCATTCTAATGTTGTTTTAGGCCATGACATGTCACGGAATTAATATCTTTGTTGTTCTCCTGTGCAGATGGGATAAGAATATGAGGTCCTGATTATACTGAATATCTACTGTCCGGCGCCTCTTAATCATCAATTAATGCGTCAGGACCAGATTCAGTGTGGAAATGGTCTTAGATTAAACCTCTGAAGAGAGAGCTGGAACCGTCACAAACGTGATAGTCTGGTCTATCTCTTTTTGAGCTGATTTGGGTTGTGATTATGTTATGTTTGTTACCACCTATAAAAGGTGTACTTTGTAACTTGTAAAGTTAGGTAGGGACAGAACGAACTTGTCTTAGGGAGAGTGAGGGTGTTTATCCACTGTGCACGTGAATAAACTTCCACCTTTTGAGAGAGACCGAGAGACTCTGTTTCTGCTTCAAGTTATTGCCTGGTTACTCTTTACTTGATCATTGTTTACAGGAAACTGCCGTAACACACACTACGGTTCATGACCTTGAAGCTTGCCACGTAGGAAACACACTACGGTTCATGAGTCATTCTCCTTGAATTCCAACCACACTCTGTTACTAAGAACTGATATAAAATGTAGTAAATTAAGTTGAATGAGAAGTTAATAGAAGATATGTAATATTACTTCATAAGAAGTAAAACTAAGAAAGATAATCTGGACAGGAATGATGATTACTGAAAATGGGAAAAAAGTTAATGGGAGTCAAAACTTAATTCAAAGGAAATCTGAAAGTACAGGCTTGTAATGTGATTACAACTAAAGAATCAGGAAAATAAAACAAGTAAAGAACTTGCGCAGTACTACTACTACTACTACTACTACTACTACTACTACTACTACTACTACTACTACTACTACTACTACTACTACTACTACTACTACTACTACTACTACTACTACTACTACTACTACTACTACTACTACTACTACTACTACTATAGTAGAAAAAGCTTCAGTTGTTTCATCTGGACTCAGTTTGAAAAAATAGACGTTTCGACTCTCATCCAAGAGTCATTGTCAATAAAAGAATTTAGGTCGAGAACTCGGATATTAATACTGTTCTGTGGTAAGACCCGCCCATTGGGAGGAGCCTTCCTGAAGTAGAAAGAGTTGTTTGTTTCAACAGAAACTCCCCCCTTGTATCTACCGAGCCTATTCAGAATCTTAATGGTCTATTAGAATCCTCTTTGTCTTTGTGAGACCCTGGCTCAACCACCCTGAGGACCTGATTAGCATCTAAATGTCCTGGTCCTGGTCCTCTACCTTTCCAGGGGTTCAGTAACTCATTATAAATAACAGGAAGATTAAACCTTAGCCCTCCATTTCTGTTTAAAGAAGGTCTTTCTTTTTTAACAAAAATAGCTTCCTTGACTCCTCTTTCAAACCATCTTTTCTCCCTGCTTAAAACCTTCACCTCACCGTCTTCAAACGAGTGATTAGAGGCTTGGACGGTGAGGTGAAGCAGGACATTTAGATGCTAATCAGGTCCTCAGGGTGGTTGAGCCAGGGTCTCACAAAGACAAAGAGGATTCTAATAGCCCATTAAGATTCTGAATAGGCTCGGTAGATACAAGGGGGAGTTTCTGTTGAAACAAACAACTCTTTCTACTTCAGGAAGGCTCCTCCCAATGGGTGGGTCTTACCACAGAACAGTATTAATATCCGAGTTCTCGACCTAAATTCTTTTATTGACAATGACTCTTGGATGAGAGTCGAAACGTCTATTTTTTCAAACTGAGTCCAGATGAAACAACTGAAGCTTTTTCTACTATGGAACACGCCTGGACCAATGAGGGATTACACCGACCTACTACTACTACTACTACTACTACTACTACTACTACTACTACTACTACTACCTCTACTTCTACTACTACTACTACTACTACTACTACTACTACTACCTCTACTTCTACTACTACTACTACTACTACTACTACTACTACTACTACTACTACTACTACTACTACCTCTACTACTACTATTAATACTAGTACTACTACTACTACTACTAGAAATAAGGAAAGCAGCAATAGCAAGCTGGAGCGAGCAAGAAAGCGTCTGCACTCTTCAGAAGCTAATCCTAATAGAAGTAATCCTATTACTACGATTACTTCTATTACTAATATTACTACTACTATTACAACTACTAAAACTACTACTACACGGGACGCTGGGACATGTGTCTAAGGACACAGGACGCTGGGACATGTGTCTAAGGACACAGGACGCTGGGACATGTGTCTAAGGACACAGGACGCTGGGACATGTGTCTAAGGACACAGGACGCTGGGACATGTGTCTAAGGACACAGGACGCTGGGACATGTGTCTAAGGGATGCTGGGACATTTGTCTAAGGACACAGGACGCTGGGACAAGTCCCTATAAACATTGTCTAATCTGTTTTTCACTGTCGCCCTCGAGGAAACTGCTGTTGTGATTTTGGGCGTGACAAGTTGAAAATCATTGAATTATTTACCCGCATTTTGTTGTTGTTGTGTGTCATTTACCCGTGTTGTGTGTCATTTACCCGCGTGTTGTGTGTCATTTACCTGTTTTGTGTGTCATTTACCCGCATGTTGTGTGTCATTTACCTGTTTTGTGTGTCATTTACCTGTGTTGTGTGTCATTTACCCGCATGTTGTGTGTCATTTACCTGTTTTGTGTGTCATTTACCTGTGTTGTGTGTCATTTACCTGCATGTTGTGTGTCATTTACCTGTGTTGTGTGTCATTTACCCGCATGTTGTGTGTCATTTACCTGTTTTGTGTGTCATTTACCTGTGTTGTGTGTCATTTACCCGCATGTTGTGTGTCATTTAGCCGCATGTTGTGTGTCATTTAGCCGCATGTTGTGTGTCATTTACCTGTGTTGTGTGTCATTTACCCGCATGTTGTGTGTCATTTACCCGCATGTTGTGTGTCATTTAGCCGCATGTTGTGTGTCATTTAGCCGCATGTTGTGTGTCATTTACCCGCGTGTTGTGTGTCATTTACCTGCATGTTGTGTGTCATTTACCTGTGTTGTGTGTCATTTACCTGTTTTGTGTGTCATTTACCTGTGTTGTGTGTCATTTACCCGCATGTTGTGTGTCATTTACCTGTTTTGTGTGTCATTTACCCGCATGTTGTGTGTCATTTAGCCGCATGTTGTGTGTCATTTACCCGCATGTTGTGTGTCATTTAGCCGCATGTTGTGTGTCATTTACCCGCATGTTGTGTGTCATTTACCCACATGTTTTGTGTCATTTACCTGCATGTTGTGTGTCATTTACCTGTGTTGTGTGTCATTTACCTGTTTTGTGTGTCATTTACCCGCATGTGTGTCATTTACCCGCATGTTGTGTGTCATTTAGCCGCATGTTGTGTGTCATTTACCCGCATGTTGTGTGTCATTTACCCGCATGTTGTGTGTCATTTACCCGCGTGTTGTGTGTCATTTACCCGCGTGTTGTGTGTCATTTACCCGCATGTTGTGTGTCATTTACCCGCATGTTGTGTGTCATTTAGCCGCATGTTGTGTGTCATTTACCCGCATGTTGTGTGTCATTTAGCCGCATGTTGTGTGTCATTTACCCGCATGTTGTGTGTCATTTACCCACATGTTTTGTGTCATTTACCTGCATGTTGTGTGTCATTTACCTGTGTTGTGTGTCATTTACCTGTTTTGTGTGTCATTTACCCGCATGTGTGTCATTTACCCGCATGTTGTGTGTCATTTAGCCGCATGTTGTGTGTCATTTACCCGCATGTTGTGTGTCATTTACCCGCATGTTGTGTGTCATTTACCCGCATGTTGTGTGTCATTTACCCGCGTGTTGTGTGTCATTTACCCGCATGTTGTGTGTCATTTACCCGCATGTTGTGTGTCATTTAGCCGCATGTTGTGTGTCATTTACCCGCATGTTGTGTGTCATTTACCCGCATGTTGTGTGTCATTTAGCCGCATGTTGTGTGTCATTTAGCCGCATGTTGTGTGTCATTTACCTGCATGTTGTGTGTCATTTACCCGCATGTTGTGTGTCATTTAGCCGCATGTTGTGTGTCATTTAGCCGCATGTTGTGTGTCATTTAGCCGCATGTTGTGTGTCATTTAGCCGCATGTTGTGTGTCATTTAGCCGCATGTTGTGTGTCATTTACCCGCGTGCTGGAGCTTGGCAGCGTTGGTCTTCACGTCGTCCTGAGATCGTCCGTCTGTGATCGCCACCACCACTTTGGGCACGTTCCTCCTCATCCCGTTTTCCACCGAGAACGCCTTTTCATACGTGTGTTTGAGGGCCACACCTGACGGTCAGAACACGGCTTTGAGAACCGCTGACCGGGCCAAACACTGACCGGGCCAAACACTGACCGGGCCAAACACTGACCGGGCCAAACACTGACCGGGCCAAACACTGACCGGGCCAAACACTGACCAAGCAAAACAGGGTCAAATGTCATACACTGGCAAAAACAGGGTCAATACCTGTTTTGGTGTTCCCGCCTCGGTAGGGGATGTGGTGCAGCGCTGCCATGGCGACGCCTTTGTCCTTGTAGGCGTTCAGTCTGAACTCGGTCTTTGCGTCGTCGCTATACTGCACAAACGACACCTGCACAAAACACAAGTCTTAGTTTCTGCGCCTGTAAGGACACGTTGGCAGTGTTTTTAGTCTGGTTTTACCTGCGTCAGACACGTTTGTAGTGTTTTTAGTCTGGTTTTACCTGCGTCTGACACGTTTGTAGTGTTTTTAGTCTGGTTTTACCTGCGTCTGACACGTCTGTAGTGTTTTTAGTCTGGTTTTACCTGCGTCTGACACGTTTGTAGTGTTTTTAGTCTGGTTTTACCTGCGTCAGACACGTTTGTAGTGTTTTTAGTCTGGTTTTACCTGCGTCTGACACGTTTGTAGTGTTTTTAGTCTGGTTTTACCTGCGTCTGACACGTTTGTAGTGTTTTTAGTCTGGTTTTACCTGCGTCAGACACGTTTGTAGTGTTTTTAGTCTGGTTTTACCTGCGTCAGACACGTTTGTAGTGTTTTTAGTCTGGTTTTACCTGCGTCTGACACGTCTGTAGTGTTTTTAGTCTGGTTTTACCTGCGTCTGACACGTCTGTAGTGTTTTTAGTCTGGTTTTACCTGCGTCAGACACGTCTGTAGTGTTTTTAGTCTGGTTTTACCTGCGTCAGACACGTTTGTAGTGTTTTTAGTCTGGTTTTACCTGCGTCTGACACGTTTGTAGTGTTTTTAGTCTGGTTTTACCTGCGTCAGACACGTTTGTAGTGTTTTTAGTCTGGTTTTACCTGCGTCAGACACGTTTGTAGTGTTTTTAGTCTGGTTTTACCTGCGTCAGACACGTTTGTAGTGTTTTTAGTCTGGTTTTACCTGCGTCAGACACGTTTGTAGTGTTTTTAGTCTGGTTTTACCTGCGTCAGACACGTTTGTAGTGTTTTTAGTCTGGTTTTACCTGCGTCAGACACGTTTGTAGTGTTTTTAGTCTGGTTTTACCTGCGTCTGACACGTCTGTAGTGTTTTTAGTCTGGTTTTACCTGCGTCAGACAAGTTTGTAGTGTTTTTAGTCTGGTTTTACCTGCGTCTGACACGTTTGTAGTGTTTTTAGTCTGGTTTTACCTGCGTCAGACACGTTTGTAGTGTTTTTAGTCTGGTTTTACCTGCGTCAGACACGTTTGTAGTGTTTTTAGTCTGGTTTTACCTGCGTCAGACACGTTTGTAGTGTTTTTAGTCTGGTTTTACCTGCGCCTGACACGTTTGTAGTGTTTTTAGTCTGGTTTTACCTGCGTCTGACACGTCTGTAGTGTTTTTAGTCTGGTTTTACCTGCGTCTGACACGTCTGTAGTGTTTTTAGTCTGGTTTTACCTGCGTCTGACACGTCTGTAGTGTTTTTAGTCTGGTTTTACCTGCGTCTGACACGTTTGTAGTGTTTTTAGTCTGGTTTTACCTGCGTCTGACACGTTTGTAGTGTTTTTAGTCTGGTTTTACCTGCGTCAGACACGTTTGTAGTGTTTTTAGTCTGGTTTTACCTGCGTCAGACACGTTTGTAGTGTTTTTAGTCTGGTTTTACCTGCGTCAGACACGTTTGTAGTGTTTTTAGTCTGGTTTTACCTGCGTCAGACACGTTTGTAGTGTTTTTAGTCTGGTTTTACCTGCGTCAGACACGTTTGTAGTGTTTTTAGTCTGGTTTTACCTGCGTCAGACACGTTTGTAGTGTTTTTAGTCTGGTTTTACCTGCGTCAGAGACGTTTGTAGTGTTTTTAGTCTGGTTTTACCTGCGTCTGACACGTTTGTAGTGTTTTTAGTCTGGTTTTACCTGCGTCTGACACGTTTGTAGGGTTTTTAGTCTGGTTTTACCTGCATTTGACACATTTATGCTGTTTTTAGTTTGGTTTTATCTGCGTCTGAAAAGTTTATGCTGTTTTTAGTCTGGTTTCACATGCGTCTGACACGTTTGTAGTGTTTTTAGTCTGTTTTTACCTGTGTCTGACACGTTTGTAGTGTTTTTAGTCTGGTTTTACCTGCGTCTGACACGTTTGTAGTGTTTTTAGTCTGGTTTTACCTGCGTCAGACACGTTTGTAGTGTTTTTAGTCTGGTTTTACCTGCGTCTGACACGTTGGTAGTGTTTTTAGTCTGGTTTTACCTGCGCCTGACACGTTGGTAGTGTTTTTAGTCTGGTTTTACCTGCGTCTGACACGTTTGTAGTGTTTTTAGTCTGGTTTTACCTGCGTCTGACACGTTTGTAGTGTTTTTAGTCTGGTTTTACCTGCGTCTGACACGTCTGTAGTGTTTTTAGTCTGGTTTTACCTGCGTCTGACACGTTTGTAGTGTTTTTAGTCCGGTTTTACCTGCGTCAGACACGTTTGTAGTGTTTTTAGTCTGGTTTTACCTGCGTCTGACACGTTTGTAGTGTTTTTAGTCTGGTTTTACCTGCGTCTGACACGTTTGTAGTGTTTTTAGTCTGGTTTTACCTGCGTCAGAAAAGTTTGTAGTGTTTTTAGTCTGGTTTTACCTGCGTCAGACACGTTTGTAGTGTTTTTAGTCTGGTTTTACCTGCGTCTGACACGTCTGTAGTGTTTTTAGTCTGGTTTTACCTGCGTCTGACACGTCTGTAGTGTTTTTAGTCTGGTTTTACCTGCGTCAGACACGTCTGTAGTGTTTTTAGTCTGGTTTTACCTGCGTCAGACACGTTTGTAGTGTTTTTAGTCTGGTTTTACCTGCGTCTGACACGTTTGTAGTGTTTTTAGTCTGGTTTTACCTGCGTCAGACACGTTTGTAGTGTTTTTAGTCTGGTTTTACCTGCGTCAGACACGTTTGTAGTGTTTTTAGTCTGGTTTTACCTGCGTCAGACACGTTTGTAGTGTTTTTAGTCTGGTTTTACCTGCGTCAGACACGTTTGTAGTGTTTTTAGTCTGGTTTTACCTGCGTCAGACACGTTTGTAGTGTTTTTAGTCTGGTTTTACCTGCGTCAGACACGTTTGTAGTGTTTTTAGTCTGGTTTTACCTGCGTCTGACACGTCTGTAGTGTTTTTAGTCTGGTTTTACCTGCGTCAGACACGTTTGTAGTGTTTTTAGTCTGGTTTTACCTGCGTCTGACACGTTTGTAGTGTTTTTAGTCTGGTTTTACCTGCGTCAGACACGTTTGTAGTGTTTTTAGTCTGGTTTTACCTGCGTCAGACACGTTTGTAGTGTTTTTAGTCTGGTTTTACCTGCGTCAGACACGTTTGTAGTGTTTTTAGTCTGGTTTTACCTGCGCCTGACACGTTTGTAGTGTTTTTAGTCTGGTTTTACCTGCGTCTGACACGTCTGTAGTGTTTTTAGTCTGGTTTTACCTGCGTCTGACACGTTTGTAGTGTTTTTAGTCTGGTTTTACCTGCGTCTGACACGTTTGTAGTGTTTTTAGTCTGGTTTTACCTGCGTCTGACACGTTTGTAGGGTTTTTAGTCTGGTTTTACCTGCGTCTGACACGTCTGTAGTGTTTTTAGTCTGGTTTTACCTGCGTCTGACACGTCTGTAGTGTTTTTAGTCTGGTTTTACCTGCGTCTGACACGTTTGTAGTGTTTTTAGTCTGGTTTTACCTGCGTCAGACACGTTTGTAGTGTTTTTAGTCTGGTTTTACCTGCGTCAGACACGTTTGTAGTGTTTTTAGTCTGGTTTTACCTGCGTCAGACACGTTTGTAGTGTTTTTAGTCTGGTTTTACCTGCGTCAGACACGTTTGTAGTGTTTTTAGTCTGGTTTTACCTGCGTCAGACACGTTTGTAGTGTTTTTAGTCTGGTTTTACCTGCGTCAGACACGTTTGTAGTGTTTTTAGTCTGGTTTTACCTGCGTCTGACACGTTTGTAGTGTTTTTAGTCTGGTTTTACCTGCGTCTGACACGTTTGTAGGGTTTTTAGTCTGGTTTTACCTGCATTTGACACATTTATGCTGTTTTTAGTTTGGTTTTATCTGCGTCTGAAAAGTTTATGCTGTTTTTAGTCTGGTTTCACATGCGTCTGACACGTTTGTAGTGTTTTTAGTCTGTTTTTACCTGTGTCTGACACGTTTGTAGTGTTTTTAGTCTGGTTTTACCTGCGTCTGACACGTTTGTAGTGTTTTTAGTCTGGTTTTACCTGCGTCAGACACGTTTGTAGTGTTTTTAGTCTGGTTTTACCTGCGTCTGACACGTTGGTAGTGTTTTTAGTCTGGTTTTACCTGCGCCTGACACGTTGGTAGTGTTTTTAGTCTGGTTTTACCTGCGTCTGACACGTTTGTAGTGTTTTTAGTCTGGTTTTACCTGCGTCTGACACGTTTGTAGTGTTTTTAGTCTGGTTTTACCTGCGTCTGACACGTTTGTAGTGTTTTTAGTCTGGTTTTACCTGCGTCAGACACGTTTGTAGTGTTTTTAGTCTGGTTTTACCTGCGTCTGACACGTTGGTAGTGTTTTTAGTCTGGTTTTACCTGCGTCTGACACGTTTGTAGTGTTTTTAGTCTGGTTTTACCTGCGTCAGACACGTTTGTAGTGTTTTTAGTCTGGTTTTACCTGCGTCAGACACGTTTGTAGTGTTTTTAGTCTGGTTTTACCTGCGTCTGACACGTTTGTAGTGTTTTTAGTCTGGTTTTACCTGCGTCTGACACGTCTGTAGTGTTTTTAGTCTGGTTTTACCTGCGTCAGACACGTCTGTAGTGTTTTTAGTCTGGTTTTACCTGCGTCAGACACGTTTGTAGTGTTTTTAGTCTGGTTTTACCTGCGTCTGACACGTTTGTAGTGTTTTTAGTCTGGTTTTACCTGCGTCAGACACGTTTGTAGTGTTTTTAGTCTGGTTTTACCTGCGTCAGACACGTTTGTAGTGTTTTTAGTCTGGTTTTACCTGCGTCAGACACGTTTGTAGTGTTTTTAGTCTGGTTTTACCTGCGTCAGACACGTTTGTAGTGTTTTAAGTCTGGTTTTACCTGCGTCAGACACGTTTGTAGTGTTTTTAGTCTGGTTTTACCTGCGTCAGACACGTTTGTAGTGTTTTTAGTCTGGTTTTACCTGCGTCTGACACGTCTGTAGTGTTTTTAGTCTGGTTTTACCTGCGTCAGACACGTTTGTAGTGTTTTTAGTCTGGTTTTACCTGCGTCTGACACGTTTGTAGTGTTTTTAGTCTGGTTTTACCTGCGTCAGACACGTTTGTAGTGTTTTTAGTCTGGTTTTACCTGCGTCAGACACGTTTGTAGTGTTTTTAGTCTGGTTTTACCTGCGTCAGACACGTTTGTAGTGTTTTTAGTCTGGTTTTACCTGCGTCAGACACGTTTGTAGTGTTTTTAGTCTGGTTTTACCTGCGCCTGACACGTTTGTAGTGTTTTTAGTCTGGTTTTACCTGCGTCTGACACGTCTGTAGTGTTTTTAGTCTGGTTTTACCTGCGTCAGACACGTTTGTAGTGTTTTTAGTCTGGTTTTACCTGCGTCAGACACGTTTGTAGTGTTTTTAGTCTGGTTTTACCTGCGTCAGACACGTTTGTAGTGTTTTTAGTCTGGTTTTACCTGCGTCAGACACGTTTGTAGTGTTTTTAGTCTGGTTTTACCTGCGTCAGACACGTTTGTAGTGTTTTTAGTCTGGTTTTACCTGCGCCTGACACGTTTGTAGTGTTTTTAGTCTGGTTTTACCTGCGTCTGACACGTCTGTAGTGTTTTTAGTCTGGTTTTACCTGCGTCTGACACGTCTGTAGTGTTTTTAGTCTGGTTTTACCTGCGTCTGACACGTCTGTAGTGTTTTTAGTCTGGTTTTACCTGCGTCTGACACGTTTGTAGTGTTTTTAGTCTGGTTTTACCTGCGTCTGACACGTCTGTAGTGTTTTTAGTCTGGTTTTACCTGCGTCAGACACGTCTGTAGTGTTTTTAGTCTGGTTTTACCTGCGTCAGACACGTTTGTAGTGTTTTTAGTCTGGTTTTACCTGCGTCAGACACGTTTGTAGTGTTTTTAGTCTGGTTTTACCTGCGTCTGACACGTTTGTAGTGTTTTTAGTCTGGTTTTACCTGCGTCAGACACGTTTGTAGTGTTTTTAGTCTGGTTTTACCTGCGTCTGACACGTCTGTAGTGTTTTTAGTCTGGTTTTACCTGCGTCAGACACGTTTGTAGTGTTTTTAGTCTGGTTTTACCTGCGTCAGACACGTTTGTAGTGTTTTTAGTCTGGTTTTACCTGCGTCTGACACGTTTGTAGTGTTTTTAGTCTGGTTTTACCTGCGTCTGACACGTTTGTAGTGTTTTTAGTCTGGTTTTACCTGCGTCTGACACGTTTGTAGGGTTTTTAGTCCGGTTTTACCTGCGTCTGACACGTCTGTAGTGTTTTTAGTCTGGTTTTACCTGCGTCAGACACGTTTGTAGTGTTTTTAGTCTGGTTTTACCTGCGTCAGACACGTTTGTAGTGTTTTTAGTCTGGTTTTACCTGCGTCTGACACGTCTGTAGTGTTTTTAGTCTGGTTTTACCTGCGTCAGACACGTTTGTAGTGTTTTTAGTCTGGTTTTACCTGCGTCTGACACGTCTGTAGTGTTTTTAGTCTGGTTTTACCTGCGTGCCGGACGGGCCGACGACGTCGAAGGCTCCGATCACAGACGACACAAACTGAACGACTTTAGTGAAGCTCTCCTCGCCGATGCTCCAGGAGCCGTCGATCAGGAACACCAAGTCTGCTTTGGCTCCTTTACACACTGAAGTACACAAGAAAACCAGGTCAAAACCGAGACTAAACCAGGACTAAACCAGGACTAAACCAGGACTAAACCAGGTCCAAACCAGGTCTAAATCAGGTCTAAACCAGGACTAAACCAGGTCTAAACCAGGACTAAACCAGGTCTAAACCAGGTCCAAACCAAGACTAAACCAAGACTAAACCAGGACTAAACCAGGACTAAACCAGGACTAAACCAGGTCTAAACCAAGACTAAATCAGGTCTAAACCAGGACTAAACCAAGACTAAACCAGGACTAAACCAGGACTAAACCAGGTCTAAACCAGGTGTAAATCAGGTCTAAACCAGGACTAAACCAGGTCTAAACCAGGACTAAACCAGGTCTAAACCAGGTCCAAACCAAGACTAAACCAGGACTAAACCAGGACTAAACCAGGACTAAACCAGGACTAAACCAGGTCTAAACCAAGACTAAATCAGGTCTAAACCAGGAATAAACCAGGACTAAACCAGGACTAAACCAGGTCTAAACCAGGACTAAACCAGGTCTAAACCAGGTCCAAACCAGGTCCAAACCAGGTCTAAATCAGGTCTAAACCAGGACTAAACCAGGTCTAAACCAGGTCCAAACCAAGACTAAACCAGGACTAAACCAGGACTAAACCAGGTCTAAACCAGGTGTAAATCAGGTCTAAACCAGGACTAAATCAGGTCTAAACCAGGACTAAATCAGGTCTAAACCAGGAATAAACCAGGTGTAAACCAGGTGTAAATCAGGTCTAAACCAGGTCCAAACCAAGACTAAACCAGGACTAAACCAGGACTAAACCAGGACTAAACCAGGACTAAAGCAGGTCTAGAGCAGTACCGGCCCATCCTGGGGGGATGGTTGGAGGAGGAGCTGGAGTCGGGGGCAGAGTTGGTACTGGGGTCGACTTCACCACTGAAACAGATAAAGTAAATAAAAGATGACCCTTCCTGAAACAAACAGAGGCGTATGTGTCCGTGTGACTCACGTGTTCGCTCTTTGGCGCTGACCCCGGGGCCCTCCAGGTTTGGGGTCTGGACGAAGACCGTGGCTCGGTACAGAGCGTCCGAGGAAAGTCCGTCAAAGCAGTACTGAGGGAGTCCAGCCGGGATGGTGACCTCCTGCTCCCCCAGACTGTTAGCTAAAGACACAGGGACACAAGCAGCCAATCAGAGCAGAGATCAGAGCCACTCAGCCAATCAGAGCAGAGATCAGAGCCACTCAGCCAATCAGAGCAGAGATCAGAGCCACTCAGCCAATCAGAGCAGAGATCAGAGCCACTCAGCCAATCAGAGCAGACTTTAAAGTCCATCTTAAGGTTCTCCTGGTTTTAAAATGTCTAATTCTAAAACTTTTGGAAAAATGACAGGAAGTAGAGCTGAATCCCTCTGTGATGTCATCAATGTGCGACTAAATCAGGACTAAACCAGGTCTAAACCAGGACTAAATAAGGTCTAAACCAGGACTAAATAAGGACTAAACCAGGACTAAACCAGGTCTAAACCAGGACTAAACCAGGCCTAAACCAGGACTAAACCAGGACTAAACCAGGTCTAAACCAGGTCTAAACCAGGCCTAAATCAGGACTAAACCAGGTCTAAACCAGGACTAAATCAGGACTAAACCAGGTCTAAACCAGGACTAAATAAGGACTAAACCAGGACTAAACCAGGCCTAAACCAGGCCTAAACCAGGACTAAACCAGGACTAAACCAGGTCTAAACCAGGCCTAAACCAGGACTAAACCAGGACTAAACCAGGACTAAACCAGGACTCACGGTCGATGGGGTCCAGTTTGATCCTGTAGGACGTGGCCGCTCGGTGCGGGGCCCATTTGATGCAGAACGAGTCGTGGCCGACGTTGTAGGTCTCGACGCTCGTCACGTTCAAGTACACTGCAAAAAATACAAGTCACACAGGGAGGGCATCTGACACACACAGGGAGGGCACCTGACACACACAGGGAGGGCACCTGACACACAGGGAGGGCACCTGACACACACAGGGAGGGCACCTGACACACACAGGGAGGGCACCTGACACACAGGGAGGGCACCTGACACACACAGGGAGGGCACCTGACACACAGGGAGGGCACCTGACACACAGGGAGGGCACCTGACACACAGGGAGGGCACCTGACACACAGGGAGGGCATCTGACACACAGGGAGACTCAGGGACGTACGTGTAGTTCCCTGTCCGTCCAGGGGGGCACTCACTCCTCCTGAGTACACGGCCGTCACGCTGAGGTCGTAGGTCGTCCCGGTCAGCAGGTTGTGAAGTGTGTACGACGACACGTCTCCTACGAACATGTCCATCCTCTGAGCGGTGCCTACGATGCACAACAGACGAGATTCAAACGGACGAGATTCAAACGGACGAGATTCAAACGGACGAGATTCAAACGGACGAGATTCAAACAGACGAGATTCAAACGGACGAGATTCAAACAGACTAGATTCAAACAGACGAGATTCAAACAGACGAGATTCAAACAGACGAGATTCAAACGGACGAGATTCAAACGGACGAGATTCAAACGGACGAGATTCAAACGGACGAGATTCAAACAGACGAGATTCAAACAGACGAGATTCAAACAGACGAGATTCAAACAGACGAGATTCAAACAGACGAGATTCAAACAGACGAGATTCAAACAGACGAGATTCAAACGGACGAGATTCAAACGGACGAGATTCAAACGGACGAGATTCAAACAGACGAGATTCAAACGGACGAGATTCAAACAGACGAGATTCAAACAGACGAGATTCAAACAGACGAGATTCAAACAGACGAGATTCAAACAGACGAGATTCAAACAGACGAGATTCAAACAGACGAGATTCAAACAGACGAGATTCAAACAGACGAGATTCAAACGGACGAGATTCAAACGGACGAGATTCAAACGGACGAGATTCAAACAGACGAGATTCAAACAGACGAGATTCAAACAGACGAGATTCAAACAGACGAGATTCAAACAGACGAGATTTCAGTCCAGTACTTTTTGTGTCATCTATTTCCCTCTGAGAGCCCTTTTCACTCCTGCCAGGAGGAGGCGCCAGAGAAAGCTGATGTCCATGGCAGGAGTCCTGAGTACTTTTAGAATGTACTTTTAGAATGTACTTTTGAATGTACTTTTGGAATGTACTTTTAGAATGTACTTTTAGAATGTACTTTTGAATGTACTTTTAGAATGTACTTTTAGAATATACTTTTAGAATGTACTTTTGAATGTACTTTTGGAATGTACTTTTAGAATGTACTTTTAGAATGTACTTTTGAATGTACTTTTGGAATGTACTTTTAGAATGTACTTTTAGAATGTACTTTTAGAATGTACTTTTAGAATTACTTTAGAATGTACTTTTGAATGTACTTTTGGAATGTACTTTTAGAATGTACTTTTGGAATGTACTTTTAGAATGTACTTTTAGAATGTACTTTTAGAATGTACTTTTAGAATTACTTTAGAATGTACTTTTAGAATGTACTTTTGAATGTACTTTTGGAATGTACTTTTAGAATGTACTTTTAGAATGTACTTTTGAATGTACTTTTGGAATGTACTTTTAGAATGTACTTTTAGAATGTACTTTTAGAATGTACTTTTAGAATTACTTTAGAATGTACTTTTGAATGTACTTTTGGAATGTACTTTTAGAATGTACTTTTAGAATGTACTTTTAGAATGTACTTTTAGAATTACTTTAGAATGTACTTTTGGAATGTACTTTTAGAATGTACTTTTAGAATGTACTTTTGAATGTACTTTTGAATGTACTTTTAGAATGTACTTTTAGAATGTACTTTTGAATGTACTTTTGGAATGTACTTTTGAATGTACTTTTGGAATGTACTTTTAGAATGTACTTTTAGAATGTACTTTTAGAATTACTTTAGAATGTACTTTTGAACGTACTTTTGGAATGTACTTTTAGAATGTACTTTTAGAATTACTTTAGAATGTACTTTTGAATGTACTTTTGGAATGTACTTTTAGAATGTACTTTTAGAATGTACTTTTAGAATGTACTTTTAGAATGTACTTTTAGAATTACTTTAGAATGTACTTTAGAATGTACTTTAGAATGTACTTTTAGAATGTACTTTTAGAATTACTTTAGAATGTACTTTTGAATGTACTTTTAGAATGTACTTTTAGAATGTACTTTAGAATGTACTTTAGAATGTACTTTTAGAATGTACTTTAGAACGTACTTTTAGAATGTACTTTTAGAAAGTACTTTTAGAATGTGCTTTTAGAATGTACTTTTGAATGTACTTTTGGAATATACTTTTAGAATGTACTTTTAGAATGTACTTTAGAATGTACTTTTAGAATGTACTTTTAGAATGTACTTTTAGAATGTACTTTAGAATGTACTTTTAGAATGTACTTTTAGAATGTACTAGAATGTACTTTTAGAATGTACTAGAATGTACTTTTGGAATATACTTTTAGAATGTACTTTTAGAATGTACTTTAGAATGTACTTTTAGAATGTACTTTTAGAATGTACTTTTAGAATGTACTTTTAGAATGTACTAGAATGTACTTTTAGAATGTACTAGAATGTACTTTTAGAATGTACTAGAATGTACTTTTGGAATGTACTTTTAGAATGTACTTTTAGAATGTACTAGAATGTACTTTTAGAATGTACTTTTAGAATGTACTTTTAGAATGTACTAGAATGTACTTTTAGAATATACTTTTAGAATGTACTAGAATGTACTTTTGGAATGTACTTTTAGAATGTACTTTTAGAATGTACTAGAATGTACTTTTAGAATATACTTTTAGAATGTACTAGAATGTACTTTTAGAATGTACTAGAATGTACTTTTAGAATGTACTTTTAGAATGTACTTTTAGAATGTACTAGAATGTACTTTTAGAATATACTTTTAGAATGTACTAGAATGTACTTTTAGAATATACTTTTAGAATATACTTTTAGAATGTACTAGAATGTACTTTTGGAATATACTTTTAGAATGTACTAGGTCCAGGTCCAGGTCCAGGTCCAGGTCCAGGTCCAGGTCCAAGTCCAAGTTCAAGTCCAAGTCCAAGTCCAAGTCCAAGTCCAGGTCCAGTCAAGTCCAAGTCCAAGTCCAAGTCCAGGTCCAGGTCCAGGTCCAGGTCCAAGTCTTAGTCCAGGTCCAGGTCCAAGTGCAAGTCCAAGTCCAGGTCCAGGTCCAGGTCCAGGTCCAGGTCCAAGTCCAAGTCCAAGTCCAAGTCCAAGTCCAAGTCTTAGTCCAGGTCCAGGTCCAGGTCCGGGTCCAGGTCCAGGTCCAAGTCTTAGTCCAGGTCCAAATCCAGGTCCAAGTCCAGGTCCAGGTCCAGGTCCAAGTCCAGGTCCAAGTCTTAGTCCAGGTCCAAATCCAGGTCCAAGTCCAAGTCCAAGTCCAAGTCCAGGTCCAAGTCTTAGTCCAGGTCCAAGTCCAGGTCCAGGTCCAGGTCCAGGTCCAAGTCCAGGTCCAGGTCCAGGTCCAGGTCCAAGTCCAAGTCCAGGTCCAGGTCCAAGTCCAGGTCCAAGTCCTGGACCTGGACTTGGACCTCTAAACACTAGAACACTAAAGACATGTCCATATGAACACTAAAGACATGTCCATATGAACATTAAAGACATGTCCATATGAACATTAAAGACATGTCCATATGAACACTAAAGACATGTCCATAT